>NW_025949821.1:0-10940 GCF_021028975.2 Sphaerodactylus townsendi
CTGGTGTAGCAGGACCGGCGCCGTGGGGGGGGGGGGGGGGGCCCCCCGGGGCCCCCCCCGGGGGGGGGGGGGGGGGGGGGGGCCCCCCCCCCCCTTCCTTTTCCCCCCCCCCCCCCCCCCCGTGGGGACCCCGCGGCAGCTTATACTTTTCTGACCTCCATTTTTGTCATCACAGACCGTGTCCCTGACTCGAGGTCACTCTGCAAGCACGGGGGGGGGGGGGGTCAGATCCCCATCTCCCAGGCCCTAGTCCCGTGGTGGCGAACCTTTGGCACTCCAGATGTTATGGACTAAAATTCCCATCAGCCCCTGCCAGCATGGCCAGTTGGGAATACTGGAGCACCTTCCCTATGAGGAGAGGCTGCAGCGTTTGGGACTCTTTAGTTTGGAGAGGAGGCATCTGAGGGGGGATATGATTGAAGTCTACAAAATCATGCCTGGGGTAGAAAATGTGGACAGAGAGAAATGTTTCTCTCTTTCTCACAATACTAGAACCAGGGGGCATCCATTGAAAATGCTGGGGGGAAGAATTAGGACTAATAAAAGGAAACACTTCTTCACGCAACGTGTGATTGGTGTTTGGGATATGCGGCCACAGGAGGTGGTGATGGCCACTAACCTGGATAGCTTTAAAAGGGGCTTGGACAGATTGATGGAGGAGAAGTCGATCTATGGCTCCCAATCTTGATCCTCCTTGATCTGAGATGGCAAATGCCTGAGCAGACCAGGTGCTCCAGAGAAGCAGCAGCAGCAGAAGGCCATTGCTTTCACATCCTGCCTGTGAGCTCCCAAAGGCACCTGTTGGGCCACTGCGAGTAGCAGAGAGCTGGACTCGATGGACTCTGGTCTGATCCAGCTGGCTTGTTCTTATGAATTGTAGTCCATGAACAACTGGAGTGCCAAAGGTTCGCCACCACGGCTTAGTCCATAGCTGTCAAACTTGTGGCCTTCCAGATGTTACGGTCTACAGTGCCCATTATCCCCTGCCAGCATAGGGATGATGGGAACTGTAGTGCATAACATCTGGAGGGCCACGAGTTTGACACCTGTGCCCTAGTCCAACACTCCAACCCCTACACCGTGCTGCCACACTTGGCACTTGGTACACAGGGATAATCTTCGGCTGTCCTCCCAAGGCTGCAGCTAAAGGTAGTGGGACCTTTCCTGCCCACCTCCTGCTTGTTGGGGGTGCTGGGGGTGTCCTGAAGATCAGTCCCACCTCAGAGGGAAGACCACCCCCCACCCCACCCCCGCAGCATGTGCGAACGGTGGGATTTTGGCCGGCTACCAAAGTCTGCCAAGGTGAGTGGATCCCTGCTCAAAAAAGGCTGATCTTCAGGGCACCCATATTAGTACCAGATGCTGAAATGATCAGGCTAAAGATTATAGACAATCAATTGAAATAGTTTCATATCCCACATGAGAGTCAAAGGAACCTGCCTCAGGTGACCAGGTGGTCTCTTGTGTGCCTGATGAGACTCCGCCCTTCTTCACTTTAGCTGGTGTGCCTCCCTCTACCAGGCCATGCTGGCAGGGGCTGATGGGAATTGTAGTCCATGAACATCTGGAGTGCCATAGGTTGGCCATCCCTGGAACAGGATGGCCTGGGAGTCATTTGGAATACAGTGGAACCCCGGTTTTCATTGGTTTTGGTTTTCATCGATTTTTTCAGTGAAAAATTTGTCTCAGTTTTCATCTATTTGCCTCGGTTTTCATCTATTTGCCTCGGTTTTCATCGATTTGCAGTAAGGTGCAGGGGTTTGTGGAGAAAAATCACCCGGGCAAAGCTGATGCGGGCCATGTCTGCAACTTGTTTAATGACAATGTCTTGCCCCATTTCAGACAAATCTTAAAGAGGCGTCAGAAGCAGACAGCTTTCTGGTGCGACATTGGTCCACTGGCTCTGAAGCTGGTCCTAGTGTGATTATTTGTTACTGTTTTCAGCATTAAACACTATGTTTATTCACCAAAAAATGTGTTTTTGGTATGTTTTTTGAAGTGCCTAGAACGGATTAATTGGATTTACATTGATTCCTATGGAAAAGTTTGCCTCGGTTTTCGTCGGTTTCGGTTTTCATCGATTCTTTTCGGATGGATTATCAACGAAAACCGAGGTTCCACTGTAATTACAGACCTAGCATAAATTCCCTGCAGGGGGCTCACAGACCATTGCCTGTTAACTGACTGGGACGACTGCAGAAATGTATATAATATTATTTAATTTGAGTTGGTTACATTTGAAAGTGTGGGTGTGTGTGGGTGTGTGTGTGAGATTTATGCATAATGGCATCAAGGAGACCTCTTAGTGAAAGAGGAAATCCGTAAATAAATTAGATCTTGCTTGACTTGAGTCGAAATTCCAGGTCAGATTTGGGATTGATAATTTCTCTCTGCCCTGCTGTGAGAAGAAGTGGAAGCGAAAGGACCACACCGAATTGTGTTGCTCTTTGGAAATGCCTCTCACAAGAGCTGCGCGTCCGCATTGTTCCAGCTCTGCCCTGCCTCCGGGTGGCAGGAAAAAGCCCTCGGAGGAAACACCGTCTTGCTTCACTTACCGTTGGGACTGAGGAACTAGGGAACGTGGCCACCTGTGAAGATGCTCTCCCGTTTTCCAGGTCGGCCCTTGCCTGTAGCGTCCTGTGGATAACACTACATCAAATTTCCGAAGGAGATCCAATCCAGAGGCAATCCTGATCTTTGCCTGTTCGCGTGTGAAGCACCTGGTGACTCAGTCGCCTCCAAAACATGCCTTATTGGGCTGGAGTGCAGTACATGCCCAGGCGTTCCCAGTGGGCTCGCTGTGTTAGTCTGTTGTAGTAGAATAAAATTAAAGTCCAGCGGCTTCTGGATTTGTGATTTGTATCCTCTGCCCTGCTGGAACATTAAGGAATAACATGGTTTATACCTGCATGACCTGTTTTGGATCCAAGCTCACTTCTTCATGGGCCCCAAATGGGGTGTGTGCGTGTGTGTGTGTGTGTGTGAGAGAGAGAGAGAGATCCTTTATACCTGCATGACCTGTTTTGAATCCAAGCTCACTTCTTCATGGGCCCCAAATATGTGTGTGTGTGTGTGTGTGTGTGTGAGAGAGAGAGAGACAGAGATCCTTTATACCTGCATGACCTGTTTTGAATCCAAGCTCACTTCTTCATGGGCCCCAAATTGGGTGTGTGTGTGTGTGTGAGAGAGAGAGAGAGATATCCTGGCAGCATCTTAGCAGAGAAGAAAGAGAATGCATTTGTGGAGATGTTGAAGGAGTTGAAGGTCGTGGCTACTCCTGGGATTTATCCTTAATGCCAATTGAACAAAAGGTGACAAGAGTCACCTCCTGGGGTTGGTTCGGAAGGGCTGATTTAAGGCCCCCCCCCCCCCCACTTCTCTGGCTGCCCAGTCAGATGTGGCTGAGCTTTCAGGAGTGGAAGCGTTCACCCTTTGAAGGGCTGTTCTGCGGCAGACACGTCTGTTCGGAAACCCGCCGAGAGCTTCTTTTTGGCCCTTCCTCTGTGGCTCTCTTCTACCCTGAGAGTTGACTGGTGCTGAGCTGTATGGATCCAGCAGAGTTTGCCAGCATGTCTGTCTCCTTGTGATGCCAAATGCACTCAGCATGTTTAGGAGGGCCAATTTCCCCCCAAAGGGGTGATCTTTCCGTTCTCACAGTGCCTGGCTACCACCGTGTGTCAAGGTCTGAGCCCGGTCTGTGTCTGTAACCCCTGCCCTGCGATTGGCAGGTATTGTGAAGCCAGCCAATGGTGAAGAGCCAACGGTCCTACCTGGCCTGGGAGGTTTTTTCCACCTTGAGAAAGTGATTTCTGAGCCCCCGGCCTAGAGGCTTCTGCCGTTCTTCCATTTCTTAAAAAAAACAATTATTGTATAGAATATTATTATATCTGTTACATTCAATACGTTTGTTCCAACTATACATTTTTCCTTTTCCCCCCCTCCCCCCCTCTTTCCCATTGATTATTTCAAGCAAGCAGCAGAAGGTTCATTCTTCTTATTCTCTTTTTCCATAGTTCTTCGTTAAATCCGGCTTCTTCCATCCATTTTTCATACAATGTCCATAGCTTCATAATATCTTCTAGTTTGTCTTGCCATAGTGTATTTTTGCCAGTCTCTCAAAAATCTCTAACTGAATTTGTTTTATTTATTTATTTATTTATTATTTCATTTTTATACCGCCCTCCCCTGGAGGGCTCAGAGCGGTGTACAACACTGACAAACAAATAGAAGCAAAATAAATACAAAGTTAAGAATTAAAATGCAGCATTCAATTATCAAACCCAATTAAAATAGATGGCATCCGACTGTTAAAACTCCCCTTGAGAGAGGTGCAGTGGGTCTTAGAGTGTTTCGGGCACCCACACCAGCAGCTGGTCTCCCCAAAGGCCCGGTGGAATAGCTCAGTCAGTTCCCAAATATATTCCAACCATTTTGAGACTGTCCATTTCTCGTTATCTTTCCAGCCCAACGCCAACACTGCGCGTGCTGCTCTAATCATTATTGTATACGTTGGTTCCAAATTTCTGTTATATCATCTATTATCCCCACAATTAATAAATCATTGTTTACATCAATTTTTTACTTTTACTAGCTGTTCTACATATTGCTCCTGCCGTTCTTCCAGCCCATCGTGGCTCTGATACCCTTGACTGGGGGATGACAGAGGGAGGACCTATTGCCATTAGCTGGTCATGCTGGCCGGCCGGCCGCTGTTTGCTAGAAATACGCTCCATGCCCCTGTGCCTTCTGCAGGGCATTTCATTTCTTGCCAGCCTGCTATCGTAGCTCAGCTTCTCTTCGGTAACCTTCCTTTTGCTGAGACAGCAAGGAGTTCCCAGCTTTGCTTAATGCGGTCCTTCCGCCATTGGCCCCCGAAGGCTGGGCTTAAAAGGGGGGGGGGGGCTTCTTCTGTTCTCCAGAGGGAGGATCACATTCCTGCTGGATGGAGGCTTCTCTGCTGCAGTGTTGGGTTTTGTCGTCTTTAGAAAAAAATCTGATGTGAATTCTATACTTGATCCTGCAAAACACAGGTGACTCCTGACCATTCCAGTTTTTGCTTGGCAAACAGAACTCGTGTGTGTGTTGTGTGTGTGGGGTGTGTGTGTGTGTGTGAGAGAGAGAGAGAGAGAGAGAGAGAGAGAAATGCCCTCCTTTACCAAACAGTAACTGCAAACTTCGAGGGCAGCGGGGGTCGGATGGTCCTGAGCATGATTTATTGAAGCCCTTAATCGGGTGCGGAGTCCTCTTGCAATATGCACTATTCAGGCAGATCCCCCCCAGGAAGGTCTTCGATTCAGTTTCAAGCTGCATGATGCTCTCATGGAGCAGCAGTGGCGTAGGAGGTTAAGAGCTCGCGTATCTAATCTGGAGGAACCGGGTTTGATTCCCAGCTCTGCCGCCTGAGCTGTGGAGGCTGATCTGGGAATTCAGACTAGCCTGTGCACTCCCACACACGCCAGCTGGGTGACCTTGGGCTAGTCACAGCTTCTCGGAGCTCTCTCAGCCCCACCCACCTCACAGGGTGTTTGTTGTGAGGGGGGAAGGGCAAGGAGATTGTCAGCCCCTTTGAGTCTCCTGCAGGAGAGAAAGGGGGGATATAAATCCAACCCTCCTCCTCCTCCTCCTTCTTCTTCTTCTTCTTCTTCAAAGAATCCAGTACGGCTGTGTTTTTACCGTGATCCTAAGCAAAATCAGGTTTCATTAGGGCAGTGGTTCTCAATCTTCCTAATGCCGCAACCCTTTAATACAGTTCCTCATGTTGTGGTGACCCCCAGCCATAACATTATTTGTGTCTCGGTTCCTAAGACCATCGGAAATATGTGTTTTCCAATGGTCTTAGGCGACCCCTGTGAAAGGCTGAGAACCGCTGCATTAGGGCTTGTGTCTGAAGAAGCTCGCCCTGATCTGGATGGGCCAGGCTAGTTTGAGCTCATCAGATCTTGGAAGCTAGGTTCGTATTTGGATGGGAGACCACCGAGGAGGTCCAGGGTCTTAATGCAAAGGCAGGCAACAGCAAAACATCTCTGTTTGCCTCTTACCTTGTTTGCCTCTTACCTTTGGGGTGCCTTAAGTTGGCTGCAGCTCGATGGCATTTTCCACCAGGAAAAGCCTCCGACTCACTGCCTTTGATTTAAGAGGTGATAACAGAGAGAGAGACGAGGGCTCAAGATTTCTTAAGTATTATTCTCACGACACCACTATGAGGCACGGTTGTCTGGAGAGTGTGTAACTGATCTAAGACAGCTCATTTCAAAGTTTGATCCAGGATTTGAAAATCCGTGTCTTCCAGCCTCTTGATTTTCTACCCTCATTTTTCTTTCTGTACATCATTGGGGGGGGGGGGGGGTTTGACAGCAAGGCATACCCAGAGTTGACGTAGAGCAGTGGTGGTGAACCTATGGCACGGGTGCCAGAAGTGGCACTCAGAGCCCGCTCTGTGGGCACGCGCAGAGTGCCCCCCCCCCACACATCTAGGCTGGCCTGGGCTGCTGGGCTCGATTATTAGCATTAAACCTAAGACGTAATTTTGGGGAAGCAGTTTAGGTAACCCTGTTAAGCACTGTTAAACCCCACTGATTTTCATGCAAAGAACTAAAGCGTGATCCTTTACCTGGGAGTAAGCTCGGTTGCTGACAATGGGGCTTGCTTCTGAGTAAACCCTCCTAGGGTTGTGATTCACCCGTTCGAAGAGTTGCATGGTTGCTTCAAAGCAAAGCCACCGATTACCACCAAGCTTACTCCCGAGTAACGCACGCCTCGGAGCCAACCGTTTTTTCTAAACGGACACCTCAGTATTCAGGTTAAATTGCTGTGTTGGCACTTTGTGATAAATAAGTGGGTTTTGGGTTGCAATTTGGGCACTCGGTCTCGAAAAGGTTCGCCATCACTGACGTAGTGGAATGTTGCAGTAACATCTGGCTAAATTTTAGGAGTCAGTCAAGATTGAACAATTCTAGAACCGGCTTCTACAGTTTTCCACCTCAGGAGGAAAAAATGAATGTCGTTGATTTTTCTGTAATTATTGCTATAACTAATGTTTTTCTTGTTAACTGTTTATCCCCAGGTTAAGGAACTTGTACTTGACAACTGTAGGTCAAATGAAGGCAAAATTGAAGGTCTCACGGATGAGTTTGAAGAGCTGGAATTCTTAAGTACAATCAACGTCTGCCTCATCTCAGTTGCAAACTTACCAAAGTTAAACAAACTCAAGAAGGTAGGTGGATGCGGAGATCCTTGCTGTTTTCTTCATATAAGAGGACTTCTGGCTGTGAATTCATTTTCTCTCAGACTGTAATTCCCTGGTCCACCGTCTGCTCTCTGACACCCATTCCAACCCCTGGTTTTCCATAATTGAAGAAAAAATGGCCTCTATTGGACTGTCAGTGGATTCACTTTGCCCTTTGTCCTATTCAGAAGCTTATAGGAAATTAAAAGGTCAACTATTGGATAGAGAGTTCTCTACCCTAATCACCGCAGCCAAGAAAACGTGCTCCTCCCTGTATTTTTCTCTCCCATTTGAACGGGGCCACTTGGCACACTACCTGTATTGCTTAATAAACCCTGCTCAAAGGAGAGCCATAATGCTCGCCAGGTTTAATGTTATGCCTTCTGCCTTGTTACATGGCAGATTTAATAAGCAAGAAAAGGCTAAAAGATTGTGCCCATGTAACGATGGCTCAGTTGAATCTCTGGTCCACCAATTACTACACTGTCTCAGAGTCAAGGAAATCAGATCCAAGTATGTGAATCTCACTCCTTTACATTTACCCCATCTCCCCGATTTAATTAGATTACACTACTTGTTGGACAACCCTGATCCTTCTCTCTGTATGATAGTGGCAGACTTTATCCTGGAAATTACTAAACGCCAGTAGATTTCCTTCGACCTGTATTGTATATGCTTTTGAATCCGTTTTTTATTATTGTTGTACTGTTGTCTATGCCAATAAAGGCTTGCTTCTCATATAAGAGGACCTTGTGCCAGGAACTCCAGTTTCCTTGTGATCAGAGATTAAAACTTCTGGCTAAACTTTCTCCCTCTCAGCTCGAGTTAAGCGACAACAGAATCTCAGGAGGGCTGGAAGTATTGGCAGAAAAATGTCCGAACCTCACACATCTAAATCTAAGCGGCAACAAAATCAAGGATCTCAGTACAATAAAACCGCTGGTAAGTGTGCAAAGCCAGCTCAAGAAGATAAACACGGAGACCCTTGTGTGGGCGGGGCAGGGGAGACTGGGTTGCCTGAAGGTTTTTGAAGCGGATACCTGTGTTGATAGAAGCCTTTCCATTTCCCTCCTGTGTTGGGGAGTGCCATCCAGCCTATAGCTTAGTCTCCTCAGAGCAGTGATTCTTTTTTTTTTTTAATTGCTGTATTTGGAGTACCGTATATACTCGTGTATAAGTCGACCCGCATATAAGTCGAGGCACCTAATTTTACCACAAAAAGCTGGGAAAATTTATTGACTCGCGTATAAGTAGAGGGTGGGAAATGCAGCAGCTGCTGGTAAATTTCAAAAATAAAAATAGATACCAATAAAATTACATCAATTGAGGCATCAGTAGATTAAATGTTTCTGAACATTTATTTCAAAGAAAAACAGTGAACTGGTTCTGTAAGTGGAAAAGAGGGTCAACAAGAACAATATGGTATCAACAATAACTTTAAAAGTACAAAAACCTTAGCTCAACCAGCAACCAAGCTAAAACACAAGAGTTAAAATCCTCCAAAACTGGATTCCTCATCATCATCTGTATGTCCAAATGTAACCAACTTAGATTTTAAGAGGGATATTATCAGAAATGGAAAATCTACTATTAGCTTCCATTGTAAACAATGGGGGATGGGGCACCCCTTTGGGGATCAATAACTTTGGATCCCCTGACCCAAACTTCACCAAACCTGGCTGGTATCATGACGAGACTCTCCTGATGTGACCAGCCAGGTTTGGTGAAGTTTGGTTCAGAGGGTCCAAAGTTATGGACCCTCAAAAGGGTAGCCCCTTTAAGGGTAGCCCCTTAAACAATGGGGAATGGGGGCACCTCCAAAGTTATGGACCCCCTGAACCAAACTTTACCAAACTTGGCTGGTGTCATCAAGAGTGTCTTCTGCGGGTACCCTGAAATGTTGGTGCCACTAGCATAAAAACTGCGCCCCCTGCTGGCCGGCAAAGTAAAAACACAAAAAAATTTTTAATGACCCGCATATAAGTCGAGGGGAGCTTTTTTAGCATTACAAATGTGCTGAAAAATTTGAGTTATACATGAGTATATACGATATTTGTTGGCTAAGTGGGCCAGAACATGAACCTGGTCTAGTGTTGATTTCCCCTTGGAGAAGCCCACTTGTTCGGGACCAATAATATTGTTTTGCTTGACCCATGTCTCTAGTCTGATTTGGAGAAGTTTGGCATAAATCTTCCCAATGATAGAGAGCAGGCTAATGGGTCGATAATTTGCTGGTTCATTTTGGTCTCCTTTTTTGAATATTGGGACCAGCACGGAGGAAGTCCATGCCTTCGGCATTATCCCCTTTTCATTGATCCTTGTAAAAAGATTAGCTAGTAAATTTGCCCACCATAGAGGGTTTGCTTTCAGAATTTCAGGGCTGATGGCATCGCTGCCTGGGGCCTTATTTGACTTCAGGTTTTATGTCAAGGGGATGATCTCTTGGTAAGTCACCGGAGCAGTGATTCTCAACCAGGGTTCCGTGGTACCCTGGGGTACCATGAGCATGTCCCGGGGTACCCTGACAATGCTACCGCCTGCCCCCACCACCACCACCGGAATCAAATGGATTTTGAAGGGGAGGGGGGTTTGGAAACCTCATGGGCTTCCTTTAAACAACATTTAAAACAGCATTGTTTTATTTGCCTAAATGCGGTGTGGATGGGGGGGGGGGTAGATTTAAAGGGAGCTTTCCCTTTAAATCCCCCCAAATCCATGCCGAATTTAGGCAAACAAACAACGCGGCTGTCAATGCTGCTTCCCCTCCCCTCCTCTCCCCCTGCTTGCCACTCCCCCCACCTACAGGCAGGAGGAGGAGGAGGAGGAGGAGTTTGGATTTATATCCCCCTTTTCTCTCCTGTAAGGAGACTCAAAGGGCTCACAATCTCCTTGCCCTTCCCCCCTCACAACAAACACCCTGTGAGGTAGGTGGGGCTGAGAGAGCCCCGAGAAGCTGTGACTGGCCCAAGGTCACCCTGCTGGCGTGTGTGGGAGTGCCCAGGCTAATCTGAATTCCCCAGAGAAGCCTCCACTGCTCAAGCGGCAGAGCGGGGAATCAAACCCGGTTCCTCCAGATTAGATACACGAGGTCTTAACCTCCTACGCCACTGCTGCTCCTTCTTCAAAGGTACCCTGAGATATGAAGAGCGAGGTCAAGGGTACCACGACGTCGAAAAGGTTGGGAAATGCTGCCTCAGAGGATCCACCTCTCAATTTGCCCCCGAGCCAGGAGAGGTGATGGTACAGACCCTTCTTGGCCAAGTGCTAACTATTGGCCTTAGGAGAAGTTATAATAATAAACCCACAGCTCTAGAAACAATTTTATTGGTTTTCATTTTGCTGGCATTGGGGTCATTTTAGAGTAACTACTGTGGACAGTGCCAGCTGATCTTGTCAGATTCTGGAAGCTAAGCGGGGCTGGCCCTGGTTAGTGTTTGGATGGGAGACCACCAAGGAAGCCCCCGGGTTGCTGTGCAGAGGCGCCAAACACTTCTCTTTGTTTCTTGCCCTAAAAAGTCTCCATCATTTGCCTGCGGCTTGAAGACAAAAATAAAAGGGCACCAGCACGCAGTTCTGAAATAAAATGCACTTTTGCCAAACGATGTAGTGAAAGTTTGGGTGCCGTTTGGTTTCCGGGCTGTATGGCCGTGTTCTAGCAGCATTCTCTCCTGACTTTTCGCCTGCATCTGTGGCTGGCATCTTCAGAGGATCCTCT
>NW_025949822.1:0-10936 GCF_021028975.2 Sphaerodactylus townsendi
TTATACTTTAAATTTCTATCCCGCCCCGTCCCCGAAGGGCTCTGTTTGAAAAACAGGGATGTTTCAAACCCTGTTTGAAAAACAGGGATGTTCAAGGTGTCCCGTGGTTTCTGCACCAAACCACCCCAAACCACCATCACACCACTCCTCAAGCCCTCAGCCACACCTCTGACCACAGAAATCACGCAGCACATGCTCCCCTGCGCACCAGAGGCGCAAAACCCTGTTTGAAAAACAGGGATTTTCAAGGTGTCCCGTGGTTTCTGCACCAAGCCACCCCAAACCACCATCGCACCACTCCAGAAGCCCTCAGCCATAGCTCTGACCACAGAAATCACACGGCACATGCTCCCCTGCGCACCAGAGGCGCAAAACCCTGTTTGAAAAACAGGGATATTCAAGGTGTCCCGTGATTTCTGCACCAAGCCACCCCAAACCACCATCGCACCACTCCTCAAGCCCTCAGCCAAATGTCTGACCACAGAAATCACGTGGCACATGCTCCCCTGTGCACCAGAGGCGCAAAACCCTGTTTGAAAAACAGGGATGTTCAAGGTGTCCCGTGGTTTCTGCACCAAGCCACCCCAAACCACCATCGCACCACTCCAGAAGCCCTCAGCCACACCTCTGACCACAGAAATCACGCGGCACATGCTCCCCTGCGCACCAGAGGCGCAAAACCCTGTTTGAAAAACAGGGATGTTCAAGGTGTCCCGTGGTTTCTGCACCAAGCCACCCCAAACCACCATCACATTACACATAAAGCAACCAATCACATGTCTGAGCAAAACATCATGCAGCGCATTCTCCATGGTGCACCAGTGGTGCAAAAACCTGTTTGAAAAACAGAGATCCTCTGGGATTCCCCACCTGTAGCGACCGGTTGCATCTGTGCAGCCAGCTAACCACCAAGTGGAATCTTCCACTGTTTTCAGACTGCCATTATTCCAAATGTTGCATCTGAAGCATTGTGACTCTTGATTTCCCTTTGTTTTAGCCAATTTACCTTGAACTCGTGTTAAGTCTATTAATACAGATTCTTCCACAGAGACACGCATCGGGGGCTAGCTGCCAGTGCATGGTTCTGGCACCTTTTTCTCTGTGCGTGTTGGCACAGTTGACACAGTATTTAGCAACCTTGTTGATCATTGCTATTAGTACTTCTCTGCCATGAGGTGTTTCTGAGAAACATACCGGAGCATGCCCAATCCCTGTGAGTTCCAGTGCGTAAATTCACTGTGTGGACTTATGTTGGGATCAACATCCATGAACAGCAAAACCTTGTAAAATGTCTCCTCAACTGAATGGAGGGCATCAGTGTATCAGAACAGAAGAAGCTGCTGCCCCAGGGGTATTCTCTCCAACAGGTTGTGGTCCATGTGCCACCAGCGCAAGATTCGAAGACCATACTTCGGGGGGGGGGGGGGGGGGTTTACACCATTGTGGAGGAAGGCCCACTGCTAAAGGTGCATGACATATGGAATTCATTAATCTTTCCCTGACCACTAGACTGGATGGTTTCTGGGAAGGACTGAGCTTTCTCATACAGATAATGTGGTTGAACTACTGCGACCAGCTCTTTCATTTGCTCTTGTTAAAAAATGGGTGGGGGGCTTCTGATGAATCACCAGGGGCAGTGACACATTCCATACTCTCTGGGAGGCAACAGGAGGGAATTGGGCAAAGAGCAAAAGTTGAACTCTGTCTAGTTTGGCTTATCCTTAATGCTCGGTTTTTAACTTTGTGTGTTAAACGACCTGTGTGTTTGTTTCTGGACCAAGTTATTTTCTCATAGTGACCCACCAGACTCTACTGTGAACTTCCACGTGGGCTGTGAAACTTGTCGTTATTAAAACTCCACTCTGCAAGGTGTGGCGCTCTTACACAAAAAAACCAAAACTCTGACTGCAGGTATTACAAACATTATAACATGGTGAACATCCCTTCCTGCTTTGACCTTGTGAGTGATTGGCAGGATTTTGTCGGAGAATGCGCTGTGTGTCTCACATATGTCATTAACATGTGGTCTTGGGGAAGGGAGTTTTACAGATGCTTTAAAATCAATTCTGAACTGTCCTCAGAAGCTGAAATGTCTAAACTGAGGCTGTCATTCCTCAGCCACATTATCTGAAGATGCAAGTCAGTAATGCCATACAGTGTGGGAGACAGCAGGTGTGGGGTCTGGGTAAAATGTGGATCGAGATGATTTTAAATGGATCCTCATGAATTCATAATTTTTGAAATGGAATGGAATGAAACCACTATGAAACAAGAAGCAGCAGCAACAGCAGGAGTAGGAGTTTGGATTTATATCCCCCCTTTCTCTCCTGTAAGGAGACTCAAAGGGGCTTACAATCTCCTTTCCCTTCCCCACTCACAGCAAACAGCCTGTGAGGTGGGTGGGGCTGAGAGAGCTCCGAAGAACTGTGACTAACCCAAGGTGACTAACCCACCTGGCATGTGCTGGAACGCACAAGTCAATCTGGTTCCCAAGATAAGCCTCCACAGCTCAAGCAGCAGAGTGGAGAATCAAACTCCACATTAGAGTGCACCTGCTCTGAACCACCATGCCAATGCTGCGGTCATATAAACAATGTCCTACTCCACAGAGCAGCAACCATGACCATGTCTTAGTCTACAGGCAGCACCAAAACAATCATGTATCCCACGCTATGTGGCACCGCAGTGGTGAAAAAACCTCCTTGAACAACATGGATCCTCCAGGACCCTCATGGTTTCTGCAATAAGTCACCCAGGAATTACCAGAATTTCACAGAACAAGCCATCATTCACATGTCTGACCACCATGATCACTATGTTCCGTGGAGGACCAGTGGCACAAAAACCTGCTTGAAAAACACAGATCCTCAAGGAAATTCATGATTTATGCACTAAGACACCACAAAACAACCACAATATCTTTGACACTAAGAAGCTTTCCTGTCTGTCTGTGAAGTCAGTTTCTGTCTTCTTTGCAATATTGTTCCAAGACTATTTGTTTTTACTGCCGTTTAATAATTGCTTCTGAACTTTCCGATAGCCCCCAACCGATGGCTCTCGATGTCACCCCTAGTCCGGGGTTAATCGAAATCCCCAAAATCTACTGGGATTTAGCCAAGGTCTTTGAAGAACAAGAGTGCGACCAGCTACCCCCCCCCCCAACCGGGACACAGAATGTAAAATCCTCTTGGTCCCAGGGACGCAACTTCCTAAGGGTAGGATCTACCGAATGAGCCCAACTGAGGAGAAGGAGCTTCGTGCTTTCCTAGATAAGAACCTGGCTCGCGGTTTTATTCGTCGGGCCAGCAAGAGCACACATGCCGCTCCGGTTCTGTTTGTAAAAAAGAAAGATGGTACTCTAAGACTCTGCACCGATTATCGGGGTTTAAATGCCGTCTCTATCTCAAATAAGTACCCCTTGCCCCTGATCAAGGACCTTCTCGATGCGCTGGGGAAGGGGCGTATTTTCACGAAGCTTGATTTGTGAGAAGCCTACTACCGAGTGCGGATCGCTGAAGGGTTTGAACATTTGACAGCCTTAAATACAACATTTGGTCAATATGAATACCGTGTACTGCCCTTCGGATTATCCGGAGCCCCAGGGGCTTTCATGTCACTTATCAATGATGTCCTGCAGGACTTTTTGTTTAAGGGGGTGGTGGTATATTTAGACGATGTCCTTATATACTCCCAATCGGAAGAAGAACATGTACGTCTGGTCAGAGCTGTGTTGCAACGTCTACTCGACAATTCTCTATTCGTGAAACTGTCTAAATGTGCCTTCCATCAGACCTCCATGGATTATTCAGGCTATCGGATCTCTCCGGAGGGCTTAGAAATGGATCCGGCAAAAGTGGCTGCTGTTGTAAATTGGCCCGTCCCCACCACCCGCAAGGAACTTCAATCCTTTTTAGGTTTTGCCAATTTCTACCGGGACTTTATTCCCCAATTCGCCGAAATTGCCCTGCCTCTCACAAATTTGCTTCGCACCAAAGGGAAAGGTCCTCAAGCATCTAAACCCGGGGCTTCCCTTCCCTGGTCCCCAGATTGCCAGGATTCTTTCCAAGCTCTTAAAACCGCTTTTACTACAGAGCCGATTTTGAAACACCCGGATCCCTCCTTGCCCTTCGTCGTACATGTAGATGCTTCGGACAAGGCCTTAGGAGCGGCCCTCTTGCAGAAAAATAAAAACAATAAACTTGTTCCGTGTGCTTATTTGTCGAAAAAACTATCTGGTCCTGAGCTTAACTGGACCGTCGGGGACAAAGAGACGGCTGCCATCAAGGAGGCTCTTAGTACTTGGCGGCACTGGCTGGAAGGAGCTGCTCATCCCTTCCAGGTCTGGTCTGACCATAAAAATCTGGCGGCTCTGTCTACACCACTCAAAATGTCGGCTAAACAACTGAGATGGGCTGATTTCTTCTCCAGGTTCACATTCACAGTCCATTTCTTCCCAGGCGATAGCAACAAGTTGGCTGATGCCTTGTCCCGCCTGCCTAAGGGGGCGGACACCTCCTTGCGAGTGATACCTCGTACCATTCTCTCGCCCTCACAATTGGGATTAGTGGTAACCCGATCCCAAACGGCCACGCCCCCGACGCCTCCCCCTACGAACCTCCCGGACGTTGTCTCACCATTTCTACGCCATCTGGAGGAGGCGGGGTGGCAGGACGTCCCGAAGGAAGAATCCGACCCCCTCTTACAATTGAAAGGGGGAGTTTGGAGGAGGGGTGACTGTTGGTACGTCTCGCCAACGCTACGTAAGCAGGTCCTTCTGGCGGGTCACGACGCTAGGCAAGCGGGACATTTCAGATTTTTAAAAACGCTCCACTTGCTAAGGCGACAATTCTGGTGGCGCACCATGCGCAAAGACATTGACGCGTACATTAAGGGTTGTTCGACGTGTGCTGAGGCTAAGTCCATTCCCGGCAAGCCCCACGGATTGCTACATCCCATCCCTCCAGAGGCCAAACCCTGGCAAGTGATCTCCATGGATTTCATTACGGATCTTCCTGAAAGCCATGGGAATACGGTATTGTGGGTGGTGGTGGATCTCTTTTCGAAACAGGCACATTTTATTCCGTGTCCTACCATCCCCTCGGCGCCCAAGTTAGCTAAATTGTTTATTCAGCATATCTACCGTTTGCACTCTTCGCCGGAGAGAGTGATCTCTGACCGCGGCCCCCAATTCATATCTAAGTTTTGGAAGGCGTTCCTGGAGATTCTGGGAACCTCGACAGCTGTCGCTGCCCCGTACCACATGCAAAGTGACGGCCAGACGGAACGGACCAACAGAACACTGGAACAGTACCTACGTTGCTACACCAACTACCATCAAGACAACTGGTTTGAGCTTCTACCCTTCGCTGAGTATGCCTATAATAATGCGATTCATAGTAGCACCAACAAAACCCCTTTCGAAGTGGTGTCTGGTTGTTCTTATCCACCCCTGCCCCAACTCCCCGACCAGGCATTGCAGCCCCCGGACTTTGGCGACTGGATCCAGTCTTTGGCTGAGGGCTGGAAGACCGTGTCTTCCTCGCTTGCACAAGTGCAGGAAGCCCAAAAAATTCAAGCGGACAAACGTAGAACTGACTTTCCCCTACAAATTGGGACATGGGTTTATTTGTCCACCAGAAACCTTAGGGACATGCACAAATACTCCAAACTAGGCAAGAAATTCATAGGTCCGTTTCGGATCACCCAGGTGATCAACGATGTGACTGCTTGTTTGGAGTTGCCAAATTCTTTAAGTAATATTCATCCTGTGTTTCATTCTAGCTTACTCAAGCAGGCTCCAGATTCCGATGCCTGGCACGACCCAACGGCGGTTCCCCCGCCCGTGATTGTTGACGGCCATAAGCATTATGAAATCGATGCTATTCTGGACTCTCGCTATTCTCGCAAACGCTTGCAATACTTAGTTTCTTGGGTGGGGTATCCCTCAGGCCATAATCAATGGGTTTATGTAGAGAATATTGACGCCCCCCCCCCCCGTTAATCTCGGCTTTTCCTAAGTCTTTCCCACACAAACCAGGTGGGGAGGGAGCTTTCTTAGGAGAGGCGGAATGTAAGGTAGGGGGTTAATGTGTGTTTCTGTTCAGTAATTCTGGCCTTGGCATATTCCACGATCTGGGCTGTGTGCTCAGAGTGGCTGCTGAAGTTAACCTTGCTTTTGCGCTTATCATATATGTGTGTGAAGCTTGCTTTCCTTGCATCGTGGGAATTGGGTTGGGGAGGCCGGGGAGGTCGGGGAGGAGCTCCATTGCCCGTAAAAGAGGCCGCCTATTCCCGGGAAGGTCAGAATCTGCATTCCGTGTATTGTGACCATTGAAGTTTATGAAATAAAGAACTATTCCAAGTTACTTGATTTCGGGTCCTTCGAGGTTCATTACAATTTACATATGTGAATGGATGTCCTCCCATGAGAACAGAAAGTGAATGTGAGGTGGCTTTAGTGAAGATTTAAGGGATTTGAAGTTTGCATGTGGCTCAGAGGAACTGCAGAACTACAATGTAGAACAAAAAGCACAGAGAGAATACACATTTATTAACCCTTTCCAGGCCACGTGGAAAGTTTCAAATGTTGGAAATAGCAATCTTTTGTAGGTGTTAGGTTACAGAAGCGGTGCTTTCTGGCTGTTGCTCATGTCCTCCATCCTGTGAGGTTCCACCAGGGGCATAATGCCCATTGGGCAAGGTGGGCAGCTGCCCAGGGTGCCACCTTGTGGTGGGCACCAAAAATGCACGGTTCATTTTTGGGTATTTTTAGTGGTTTTCCGTTTTTGGCTTGCAGGGGTTGCATTTTTTAGGCTATCAGCACCAAAATTTCAGAGTATCTTCGTGAGACCCTACTGATGAGACCAACCAGGGTTGGTGAGATTTGGTTCAGGGAGTCCAAAGTTATGGACTCCCAAAGGGGGTGCCCCAATCCCCATTGTTTCCAATGGGAGCTAACAGGAGAGGGGGGCTACACCTTTGAGGGTCCATAACTTTGGCCCCTCTGAGCCAAACTGCACCAAACCTGGGGGGTATCATTAGGGCAGTCTCCTGATGAGACCCTGAAAGTTTTGAGACTGTGCCTTCATAAATGTGCCCCCCAGCCTGCAACCCCCATTGACGGAATGCAGAAAACTCAATGCAGAACAAAGATTCTTGGCCAAATTTCTGGGATGTTTCTGCAGGGGACGCATTTTTGGAAGTATCAACACCAAAATTTCAGGGTATCATCTGGATACTGTCCTGATAGCACTCCCAAGCTTGGCGCAGTTTGGTTCAGGGAGGCCAAAGTTATGGACCCTCAAAAGGGTAGCCCCATCTCCTTAGCAAAGAATGGGGGATCGGGCACCCCCTTTGAGTGTCCATAACTTTTGTCCTCCTGAACCAAACCGCAACAAACTTGGGGGGTGCCACCAGTACAGACTCCAGATGATTCCCTAAAATTTTGGTGCCAATACATCAAAACTGCGCCCCCCTGCAGGCACCAATGACCTGTTGCGAAAAAAATTGTTCATGGTGGGATGGCCGCCAATTGGGGGGGATCCAACTCAGGTTTTGCCCAGGGCTTCAGTTCGTCTCGTTATGCCCCTGGGTTCCACCTTGGGTTCCATTACCAATACATTCAATTGAATCAAATATTGTTCTAACTGCAATATAACAGCTTTCACTTCAGCTGATTTCTCATTTGAGTTTAATGTTTATTACTTATTTCAAATTTTATGTAGCTGTTTTTTGCTTTCTGTGAATTTTAATGATTTTGATATGCAACTGTAATACAAAATATTACAGATGGCCTTTCTTTCAAATAATGAATAGCAGTTTTTGGTGTCACGTTGTGAGTTCATCTTTCCATCAATGTGCCAGAAATGTTTAGTTTTGTAGTATGCAAAATTTTTTGAAAGATAGAGAATCAGTCACGTAGCTATTATTCATTTTAAATATGACTCTTTAAATAGGTTACACTGTTAGTTGCCAGACCAAGATTCCAAGGGGCCGTTTTCAGATTGTTAACATCCCTCAGTATCATCCAGAGACTGTCCTGATGATAACACCCAAGTTTGGTGATGTTTGGTTCAGGGACAGCAAAGTTATGGACACCCAAATGGAATGCCCCTATCCCCATTGTTTTCAAAGGGAGCTAATGTGAGATGGGGGCTACCCATTTGAGGGACCATAACTTTGGTCCTCCTGAACCTAACTTCACCAAACTTGGGTGGCATCATAAGAATAGTAACCAGATGATACCCTGCAATGTTGGTGTCACTAGCTTTAAAAATACATCCCTTACAGGCACCCCAAGAAGTTTGCCCAAGATTCTTTGTTTTGCAGTGACTTTGCTCCATTGTAACCAACCCCCCTCCAAAAGCAAAGCTCACGAAGCTTGGATGCTATTACCCAAGACCTCTTGGAGCCACCTTGAAAGTCTGGTGCCTCTATCTTCAAAAATGTGCAGCCAGTGCTTACACACTCAGAAATTCCCCAGAATCTGCCAGGCTCTTCAGCAAGTTCTGTGGTGGGAAAAATTACTTTTCCCACCATAGACTTCAATGGGGCTTTCTGTTATGCCCAGATGGCTCTGGTTTCAACGGGGAGGCACTGTAGTAGGGGTCTTGCTCTGAGTTGGGGCATTTCCTGTAGGGCTGCTGGTGTGAGTCTCCTGAAAGGAACCAACCAAAATTGCTAAAATGTGTGTGGAAGAGGAAAATGCTGTGGGCACCAAGTTAAAGGTGAACCTGATGCCCGCAGCATTCGGCCATCCCAGGCAAACTTTAGCAAATTTGGCTGGTTCCTTTCAGAAGACTCACATCAGCAGCCCTGCAGGAAATAAGTGCCCCCACCCACAGCAAGACCACTACCACATTGCCTCCTGCTGAAACCTCTACCACAGCGCCAGCTGGGCATAACAGAAAGCCCCATTGAAGTCTATGCTGGGAAAAATGTTTCCCATCGCAGAACTTGCTGAAGAGCCTGGCAGATTCTGGGGAATGTCTGAGTGTGTAAGCACTGGCTGCACATTTTTGAAGATAGAGGCACCAGACGTTCAAGGTGGCTCCAAGAGGTCTTAGGTAATAGCATCCAAGCTTGGTGAGCTTTGCTTTTGGAGGGGGGGGGCGAGTTGAGAGAGTTCTGAGAGAACTCAGCCCGCAGGCTTCATGGGCAGGAGCAGGGAAACAAAATAAGCCTTTTGGGGGCCCATAAAATTAGACCCTCAGAAGCAAAGGTCTCTAAGCCTGGATGCTATTACCAGGAGGGCTTCCTGGAGCCACCTTGAAAGTCTGGTGCCTCTGTCTTCAAAAATGTGCAGACTGCCTACACACACAGAAATTCCCCATTGGTTACAATGGAGCAAAGTCACTGCAAAACAAAGAATCTTGGGCAAACTTCTTGGGGTGCCTGTAAGGGATGTATTTTTAAAGCTAGTGACACCAACATTGCAGGGTATCATCTGGTTACTATTCTTATGATGCCACCCAAGTTTGGCGAAGTTAGGTTCAGGAGGACCAAAGTTATGGTCCCTCAAATGGGTAGCCCCCATCTCCTGTTAGCTCCCATTTAAAACAATGGGGATAGGGGCATTCCATTTGGGTGTCCATAACTTTGCTGTCCCTGAACCAAACATCGCCAAACTCGGGTGGTATCATCAGGGCAGTCTCTTGATAATGCCCTGAAATCATGGTGCCGCTAGCTTTAAAAATGCGCTCCCTGCAGGCTGAAAAACATCAAAAATACACCCCCCCCCAAAAGCCCAAATACCTTGCATTCGCATTTGTTCATATTTGGGCAGGACATGATCGGACACTTTTTGTCCAAATTTGCCCAAATTTGCCCAAATTCCAGCTGAATCTGGTATTTGTTTCATCTGAATCTCCAACCCTCAAAAGTGATGATGTTTCAGGGTGGGGGAGAATGCACCCCCAAACAACATCACTTTCAATTTTGTTTTAACCGGGGACCCCAGAGTCTCCCTTTCAGGTGGATTTAAAAGAAGAATCTGAGCTCCCTAGTTTAAGCACCATTGAAAGTGATGGTGTTTGGGGATGGATACCACAGGAGGTGTTTTGTGAGAGATGATGCTGACATTTGTTTGGTAAATGTTTTGCTGGGGGTGATTTGTGAGAGATTTACATGCTTAATACCCACTTGCACTGGCTTGGAGTTGTTTCTCAGGCTAACAACCTACCTCATAGGGTTGTTGTGATTAGGAAATTAGGAAAAGAGTTGGTGGGGAGAGAGCCATGTATGTTTTGCTGGGAGTGGGAGGTGTTTTGTGAGCTGGTGCAAAAAATCATTGTTTGTTCATGGTGGGGGAGGGTGGCCGCCCATACACCGGGCGGGGGGAGGGGGCGCCAAACTCATGTTTTGTCCGCGGGCGGCAGTTTGCCTAGGAACGCCCCTGGTGAATGATCTTGGTGGTGATCTCTGTACATGAATTTCACATGCAACTTGATGCTGCCATTCAGGGATCCATGAGGATCATTGTTTTACAAGTAGGTTTCTGCACTACTGCAGTACAGTGTGGAATGTGCCGCGTGATTGTTAAGGTCAGAAATGTGGCTGAGGGCTTGAGCTGTGATATGATCCTTGGATATCCCTGTTTTTCAAACAGGGTTTTGCGCCTCTGGTGCGCAGGGGAGCATGTGCCGCGTGATTTCTGTGGTCAGACATGTGTGTGAGTGATTCAGGAGTGCTGTGATGGTGGTTTGGGGTGGCTTGGTGGAAAAATCACGGGACACCGTGAATATCCCTGTTTTTCAAACAGGGTTTTGCGCCTCTGGTGCGCAGGGGAGCATGAGCCGCGTGATTTCTGTGGTCAGAGCTGTGGCTGTGGGCTTCAGGAGTGCTCTGATGGTGGTTTGGGGTGGCTTGGTGGAGAAATCACGGGACACCTTGAATATCCCTGTTTTTCAAACAGGGTTTTGCGCCTCTGGTGCGCAGG
>NW_025949823.1:0-10935 GCF_021028975.2 Sphaerodactylus townsendi
AGCATGGCCAATTGGCCATGCTGGAAGGGGCTGATGGGAATTGTAGTCCATAACATCTGGAGTGCCAAAGGTTCGCCACCATGGGACTAGGCCCTGGGAGTGCCAGCCTAGCCTACCTTCTCTACCTGAAGGGAAAATTGACTTTTTTAAAAACCCTGGAGTGCTGTCAAGTAATATAATGGGGTCATCTTAAATATATGTACAGTAATAAAGAGCGTTTTTATGCATAGCTTTTCAAAAGGGGTCTGTGTGAGCTTGTCTTCCTTTTATCTCTACACAGTATCACACAGGGTTGTTGGGAGGAGAAAATGGGGGGAGAGGACAGCCTAGAAATAGGGTTGAACAGAAGCGCAGTAGATTTTTATCAGAGCAGGTTTCTTTGCCTCTCATTAATATGCATCGGCTTCAAGTCAGAGGCATCACCTGTTTTACAGGTATATTTTTTTTCTGGAGGACCCAACATCTAGCCCACAGCACGTATCTGGCCTGCAAGTGTTACTGGATCAACGATTCTCTTCAGCGTAGCAGGCGCTTGCGTGCGGAGGGGCCTCAGGAACCCAAAATAGAGAGGTCACACTTGGTGAGAACTTGGCCTTTGCAGGCAGGAGGGTGCTGGTTCAATTGCTAGTATCTTCAGCCAATGGATCTTGAGGCGTAGATGGTGGGGAAGACTTTTTTCTGAGAGAAGTAACAACGGGAGTGGGCAGTATCAAGTGAAATGGACCATTTGGGAAAGATGGTAACTGTCTGACACTCTGGAGAGCAGCTGCCATTCACAGCCAACTGTCCAGAGCAGTGTTTCCCAACCTTTTCGAGGTCAGGGTACCCTTGACCTCACTCTTCATATCTCACGGTACCCCTGCCGCCACCCTCCACCTTCCCCTCCCATTGCCCCCGCTTGCCACACCCCCCACCTTCCCCTCCCAGGGTGAAGGGAAGCACTGGGGGGGGGTGGTGGTGGCTGCTGACCTTGTGGCAGGCCCTGCCCCATGGGCCAGCTCCATGTCCTTGCTGGCCCCAGTGGGAGACACCCCAAAAATGAGGTGGAGGGGTGGTAGTGTTGCCACGGTACCCCTGGGACATGCTCATGCTCAGGGTACCACGGAACCCTGGTTGAGAACGGCTGGTCCAGAGCAAGATGGATTGATGGCCCAACTCTATATCAGGCAGGTGTTCCATTGGTGGCCCACACCAACCTAAATCCAGCACTGCCGGCCCAGTTGGTTGGGAGAACATCGCGGAAAATCTGCGCAGTTTTGCCCATGAGCATGGTCCACCCTTAGAGATGTGCTGGAATAATATGGGACCCCTGCAGTTGTTTGAATGATTCTCCTGTGCGTTGTTTTTGTGCACTTCATTCCTCATTGCCTGGGGCCACTCTTAGTCACGTATATATGCGCCCACCTAGCTGGTTTGGTAGTATTTGTACATGTGGGCGGACTATTGTCAGAACGAGGCATCCGGAATCAGGACGGAAGTAATCATCTTGTGAGGAGTCAGCCGGAGCTATGGCTCCACTTTCTCCGTTTATGAAGTCTGATTGTAGTTGCTTGTGGGTAAAATTGTCCAGGCAGTAACTTGCAACAGGAATCAAGGTTTGAGGAAGAGGCCTTTCTTAGATACCACCATCCCAAACCTTAGGAATTTACCGATCCAAAGATAGCAACCCTAGTTGGGTTAGCCCAGTGGATTAAATCCTTGGCCTTTAAGTGTTCAAAATAGGCAGTGTAGTTTTCCAAAAAAAAATTATTTGTTTGTCTGTTTGTTTGTTTGTTTGTTTGTTTGTTTATTTGTTTATTTATTTATTTATTTATTTATTTATGGGATTTTTATACCGCCCAACCCCCGAAGGGCTCTGGGCGGTGCACAACACAGGTTCAACATACAATATATACAAACAAAAACCCCATTAGAATAAAATTTAAATTTAAGAATTTAAAACACAGCGGCAAATTCAGTAAAAATGACGTCAGCAATAACCCTAATTAGACCCTCCCAGGAGGGGGAAGCAGAACAGGAAGTGGGTCCCCTAGATGACAGGGGGACTCCGAAACCGGAGGAATAGAATAGAAGGTGCACCTCGATCAGCGGCTGGGCACTCCAAAAGCCCGGTGGAACAACTCAGTCTTACAGGCCCTGCGGAATTCACCAAGGTCCCGCAGGGGCCCGGACAGCTGGAGGAAGAGTGTTCCACCAGGCAGGGGCCAAGGCTGAAAAGGCCCTGGCCCGAGTGGAGGCCAGCCGCATCATGGAGGGGCCAGGAACCACCAGTAAATTGACCTCTGCTGAATTATAATAGGACTGACTTACAGCCATACTAAAAAAAAAAAGCCTTCTCCTGTAAGCAAGGGAGAGGTGTGCTTGTGGATTGATGGTGATGTTACAGGTTCCTATACCAGGTCCCCAGATAAGTCATAGCCTTATGAGCTGGCCATAATTGTAAACATACGACTCTAATGACTGGCCAGCAAGATCGGCTGACACAATGGCCCACGGGTGCCTGCAATCTATGTGGCTCACGGCCCTAGGTTGCAATTCTGTGCATGCTTATTTGAAAGCAAGTCCTGTAGAATTCAGTGGGAATTACTTCTGAGTAACACATTCTTGGAGGGTGTCCTCACTCTACATGAGGCTGTGAGGTGAGCTACCTTTCCTATGGGGCTTAACATGTTTAATTGGGTGCCCATTCAAGTTGGCTTTTGGCTTACTTGGTGTCTAGTTCCCCCGGATGCCGAAATGAAGCGCGGTGACCCAGTTGCCTGACACCCCCAGCTATGGTTCTTCCTCCCCCCACTTTTTGCCTGGAGGCTTTAACAAACTGAGGATGTTCTCCGAGCCACCCTCCCTACTTATTTTTATTTGCTTTTTGTAACGCTATTCAAAGTGATGGTGTCGCAATTATCATCCTTATAATTTTTTTTGCAAGAGTCACCAACTCCTTTTGCCCAGAGACTGTTTTCCTTCTTACAAAAGCCCTCTTGAAATATTTCTGGAAAACCGTGTTAGTTTAACAAAAGAGGCTCCCCACCATCACCCATTCCTCTCGGGCTGGCAGCCGCCGTAAGAGTGGCAGACGGTCTGGCTGGGCGTCTGGTTGAACATTGAGCTGGGGGGAGGGAGAACCGTTGGAGCATGTGCCGGCAAGCTGTCGGTGCCCTGCCTCGAGTTGAATTCGCCGTCGCAAAACCTTAACTATGTCATCTTGCGTTGCTTGGCTCTGCGAGTTCTCTAGTTAGGTGAAAGCTTGCAAAGGAGCAGCAGTGGCGTAGGAGGTTAAGAGCTCGTGTATCTAATCTGGAGGTACCTGGTTTGATTCCCAGCTCTGCCGCCTGAGCTGTGGAGGCTTATCTGGGGAATTCAGATTAGCGTGTACACTCCCACACACGCCAGCTGGGTGACCTTGGGCTAGTCACAGCTTCTCGGAGCTCTCTCAGCCCCACCTACCTCACAGGGTGTTGTGAGGGGGGAAGGGCAAGGAGATTGTCAGCCCCTTTGAGTCTCCTAGAGGAGAGAAAGGGGGGATATAAATCCAAACTCTTCTTCTTCAAAGCAAAATGGAACGGGTCCAGAGGAGGCCAACCAAAATGGTCAAAGGTCTGGAATCCATGCCTACGACAGTGGTGGCGAACCTATGGCACGGGTGCCAGAGGTGGCACTCAGAGCCCTCTCTGTGGGCACGCACGCGCAATTGGTCATATGGGGGGGCTTGCTTCTAAGTAAACCCTCCTAGGGTCATGATTCACCCATTTGAAGCATTGCACAGTTGCTTCAAAGCAAAGCCACCTACTACCACCAAGCTTACTCCTGAGTAACACGTGCCTCAGAGCCAACCATTGTTCCTAAACTAAAACCTCAGTATTCAGGTTAAATTGCCATGTTGGCACCTTGCGATAAATAAGTGGGTTTTGGGTTGCAGTTTGGGCACTCGGTCTCGAAAAGGTTCGCCATCACTGCCCTACGAGGAGAGACTTAGGGAGCTGGGCATATTTAGTCAGGTGAAGAGAAGGTTAGGAGGTGACATGATAGCCATGTTTAGATATTTGAAGGGATGTCATGTTGGTGAGGGAGCAAGCTTGTTTTCTGCTGCTCCAGTGACCAGGACCAGGAGTAATGGGTTCAAGGTCAAGGAAAAAAGATTTCACCTAAACATCAGGAAAAACTTCCTGACAGTAAGGGCTGTTTGACAGGGGAATGTACTACCTCGGAGTGGGGTGGTGGAATCTCCTCCTTTGGAGGTTTTTTAAAGAGAGGCTGGATGGCCATCTGGCAGGAGTTCTTTGATTGTGTGTTCCTGCATTGCAGGGGTTGGACAGTGGCCCTTGGGGTCTCTTCCAACTCTATGATTCTATGTTAAAATTTCTGCGGCGCTTATGGGACAAGTTGTATCCATTTCATTCTCCTCAAAAGGTCATAAGGATGTGGGACTTGTAGTTTGGTCAGGATGCAGAGGATTTTCTCTTAGGTGTAGTAATGAGAGCATTATGTAGCAACCTTCCTGTTGTCTTGGTTAGGTGTAGAGTGTTCTGTCTGTGGGAAACCGGTTCTGTGCTGTGGCAGCAGAAGCTGACTGTGCGTAGCACTGATTGGCCCTGGAGCAGTGCCGTGGCTAACCCATGTCCCGGAAGTGGTCTTTCAGCACTTTTAGTTGACTTGAAACATGGAGGAGGATGGGGACGGACTACCGCATCAGCATTCTGGGTGTCTCCTGGTGCCTCTTACTTGCGTGAGAAGGCTTACCTTGCTCTGGCTGTAGGGAGGAAAATGCCCTTCACACCCCTCTCTGCAAGCGAGAGCTCCTTAGGTTAAGTTGGTACAAAAACATTCTCCTCCCACTGAATTGGCTGGAAAAGGAAGGTTTAAACAGCCTCAAATGAAGCCAGTGACTCTGCACGTGGGCGTACGTGCACACAAATGCACACACACAAGAGACAGACAAATAGAAATATACAGAGGCGTACCGGGGCCAAATGGCGCCTGGAGGCAAAAACCCCTCCAGGTGCCCCCCCCCGTACGGAGTCCTGCTTACTCGTGAGTAAGCCATGCTTTCTCACGAGGTGGGGTCCAGCCCCTCTTCGCTGCCTAGAAACCAGGAAGCGAGTTTCCCTCGTGCCCCAGCTTCTGGGCCCGGAGGAGGAGCCGTGGCAGGGGCTCCCGGTCCTGTCCGCCCCAGCCAGGGAAGGCAGAACTAGGAGACCTGGCGGCCTGCTCAGCTTTGTGCCTCTGGCCAGAGGCAAGAAGCGGAGCTGGCTCCTGGAGCTCCCAGTCCTTTTCTCTGCAGCTGAGGAAGGCAGGACTGGGATCTCTATTGGTGGCTCCATTTGGTCCGTGATCAAAAGGCGTGCGCCCTGGGGCATGGGCAGAGGTGGGATCCAGCAGGTTCTCACAGGTTCCTGAGAGTAGGTTACTAATTATTTGTGTGTGCCAAGAGGGGGTTACTAATTGGTGATTTTGCCACGTGATTTTTGCCTTAGTTATGCCCCTCCTCTCAGCAGTAGCGTGCAGAACTGGAAGCAGTCTAGCAGGAGGTGCACCGGCGTGCGTGAGTGGTGCCTGGGCGCTTCTGTGCCTGCGCGGCATCTGCTTCCCCGCCTCTGGGCGACAGGCTGTGAGCGGCTGCGTCCTTGCCACAGCCCCACCCCACAATGCCCAGCCACGTCCCCGTCATGCCCCGCCCAACCCCATTGGCGCTACGCCACAGTTTGAATCCCACCACCATGGGAACCTGTTACTAAAATTTTTGGATCCCACCACTGGGCACGGGGTACCCCACGTACCTAGGGCCGTATGCCGCTGTAAATATATAAAGGGTTGCCATTTCTGGCCTGGGGAAGTCCTGAAGTTTTGGGGGGCAGAGTCTGGGAAGGATAGCGTTTGGGGAGTGCAGGAACCTCAGTGGGGAACACTGCTATTGATTCCTCCACTCCCAGCAGCCATTTTCTGCAGGATAGCTGATCTCTACTCTGGAGTTCAGTTATAATCCCGGAAGAACTCCACACAATCCACCCTCCAAACTAGCCACTTTGTCCAGGGCAGGGGTCTGCAACCTGCAGGTCTCCGGATGTTCATGGACTACAATTCCCATCAGTCCCTGCCAGCATGGCCCATTGGCAGGTTGCAGACCCCTGGTCCAAGGGAATTATCCCTGTTGCTTGGCGGTCAGCTATAATTCTGGGAGATCTCCAGGCCCCGCCTGGAATTTGGCAACCCTAACCGAGCCACCCATAGGTTTACATTTATAAACGATTGCTCCCTCCTCCCCCACAAGGCAGGAGATTCTTGAAATAGAATTCCCAGGTTTTAATTTCCATTTTCTTGATTTGGTGGGGGGTTGATTGCTACTATTATTTCATTAGTCGACCCACTCTTTATGTCCCTTCCCTGAGAGCCAGAGAGCCAGCGTGGTGTAGTGGTGAAGAGCAGGTGCACTCTAGAGAACCGGGTTTGATTCCCTACTTTGCTGCTACTTCTTCTTCTACACTATGAAGTGAAAAAAAACACACACACACGCCGCAGAACTGAATGGCTTGCAAAACTTGTTAAGTCTCTGGCACCCACTTTGTATTCTTGTCTCTCTCCTTTTTAAAGCTCTTAACAAACGTAATCCTCCCCAATTATTCATGTGCAGTACTCAACGCAAGGTTTTTGTCCTCCCGAGCAGGATTATGAGCCAGGGTGGGACATGGTTTAACATAAAAATGGGAATAATCAGCGGGGTCCCCCACCTTTCCTTCTCCAATATATGCAACAGGTTTTGTTATCTAGACTCTCGGAATAATAACGGCTTTTCTTTTCTTTTCCCCCTCTCCGTTCAGGAAATGGCCAACTCTGTTTACTTGGTTATGGAGGTGAGTGACTCTGATATCTTTTCCACCGGGTTCTTGTTCTCATAGCTCCGTGGTGGCGAACCTTTGGCATTCCAGATGTTATGGACTTCAATTCCCATCAGCCCCTTCCAGCATGGCCAATTGGCCACGCTGGCAGGGGCTGATGGGAATTGTAGTCCATAACATCTGGAATGCCAAAGGTTCGCCACCACTGTGACATAGCTATTTAGAAAAGAAATCAAACTTGGTGTCTACAGCAGTGAGTCTCAAACTGGTGGGAATGCCAACTCCAGCTTGGGAAATTTCAAGAGATATGGGGGTGGTGTTTGGGAAGGGTGGCATGTGGAAAAGGGGCGGGACTTCAGCAGGATATAACACCATTGTCAACTCTCCAGAGCCGCCATTCAGCCAGGTGAATTGGTCTCTGTCGTCTGGAGCTCATTTGTAATTCCAGGGGCTCTCTAGGGCCCCTTCCGCACATACAGAATAATGCACTTTCAATCCACTTTCACAATTGTTTACTTGTGGATTTTGCTATTCTGCACAGTAAAATCCAGCTGCGAAGTACATTGAAAGTGTGTTATTCTGCATGTGTGGCAGGGGTCCAGGTCTCCCCTAAAGGTTGGCAACTCTAACCTGGAAGTGGAGGTGGCTGATTAGTCTGACTTTATGTTGAGAGACTCTAGTCTTGCTGCCTCGAATCTATAATTTATTCACTCTGAACCTGTTTGACTTTGAGAGCGAATTTTCCACCTCTTTTTCTTGGCAGCCTCTTTGTACCTATAACTTGCCCTGCAGTGAGCAGAGTTTAATAAGTAGCAGGAAACTTTTTTTCACACCATTGGATCTCTGTGGCCGGGAAAAACTTAGAAAGGGGCTGAGACTCAGTGCTGGCTTTTGATGTAGAAGTTAGCTTTAAAAAGGGTTTGGACGGATTTATGGAGGATTTATGGAGAAGAATAAAAGGAAACACTTCTTCACGCAACGTGTGATTGGTGTTTGGAATATGCTGCCACAGGAGGTGGTGATGGCCACTAACCTGGATAGCTTTAAAAAGGGCTTGGACAGACTTATGGAGGAGAAGTCGATCTCTGGCTACCAATCTTGATCCTCCTTGATCTGAGATTGCAAATGCCTTAGCAGACCAGGTGCTCAGGAGCAGCAGCAGCAGAAGGCCATTGCTTTCACATCCTGCACGTGAGCTCCCAAAGGCACCTGGTGGGCCACTGCGAGTAGCAGAATGCTGGACTAGAAGGACTCTGGTCTGATCCAGCAGGCTAGTTCTTATGTTCTTATGTTCTTAAGTCGATCTATGACTACCAATCTTGATCCTCCTTGATCTCAGATTGCAAATGCCTTAGCAGACCAGGTGCTCGGGAGCAGCAGCAGCAGAAGGCCATTGCTTTCACATCCTGCATGTGAGCTCCCAAAGGCACCTGGTGGGCCATTGCGAGTAGCAGAATGCTGGACTAGATGGACTCTGGTCTGATCCAGCAGGCTAGTTCTTATATTCTTATGTTGTTAAGTTCTGAGGCCAATCTTTGACTTCCCCACTTAAAAGAATTCAGGTGACAGGTGTGGGCACAGGTGTTTCTCCCCGTGACCCTAGATAGCCACTGCCAGTAAGGTTGGCCAGTTCTAGCTAGATGAGGGATCCCCAACCTTTTTGAGCCTGGGGGTGCTTTTGGAGTTCTGACACAGTGTGAATTGTTCCTATACTAAGCTTCATTATCGTGTTTTCACAATAGGACTCACAGCCCCATCCAAGGGGTGGGGGTGGGGAATCTGCCACTGAGAGTGGAGTGGGGCCACGCTTGTGGATTTGACTTCCTCAGGGCACTTGCCCAAGTGGAAGGGTGGATCTGTTGGTGGGTAGCTGCCGTGGCCCTCTGGGACAGTGGAACGTGGCATTGAATGCCATCCCAGCGTCCCTGAACCTCCAACCACCAGTGTAGCTAGGGCAGTCTGAGGGTGTAGCCAGGGGGAGGAACTGACCTTAGTTGGCTTCCACCCAACCCTTGCCCAGTTACACCAGTAGCTGGGGCTTTGGACTTGTGCCACCTTTTCAGTGGTGTAAGTCCATTAAGCCTAGTGGAGGCGTTCTGGCTGCGAGGCGGCTTTTAAATATTGTTTTCTTTCCTCCCCTGCCAGAAAGCCCCCTTGGGAATGGTGTGGCTGCAGTGCTCCGTCCAAACACCCGGTCCTTTGGATGGATCAGCAGTGGTGTAGAAGGTTAAGAGCTCGTGTATCTAATCTGGAGGAACCAGGTTTGATTCCCAGCTCTGCCACCTGAGCTGTGGAGGCTTATCTGGGGAATTCAGATTAGCCCGTGCACTCCCACACACGCCAGCTGGGTGACCTTGGGCTAGTCACAGCTTCTCGGAGCTCTCTCAGCCCCACCTACCCCACAGGGTGTTTGTTGTGAGGGGGGAAGACAAGGAGATTGTAAGCCCCTTTGAGTCTCCTACAGGAGAGAAAGGGGGATATAAATCCAAACTCTTCTTCTTCTCTTCTTCTTCTTCTTATCAAAAAATCCTTTTCTAAAACATTTCTTTCTTCAATCTTTCTTTTTTTACTGTAACTCTCATCTGAGCCTCCCTTCATGTATGCGTAAAAAGGCATCCAATTTTTCCTGAAATTCTGATCTTGTGGATATAGGATGTTATTTTTACCTGGAATCCCTATTCTGCCAATTTGTGTTTCATTCTTCCACAGTCGGGCATTTGCCTGCTTTCCACTGTGCTGCCAATATTATTCTTGCAGCTGTTACCATACGTTTGAATAATTCATTGTAAATTTTCAGCTCATTGCTTGGCAATATATTTAATAACATGCTTTTAGTCGCCATCGCACGCTTAATTATTAAAATATTTTGCATTTCATCATGGATCTCTGTCCAGTACTTTCGTGCTTTCTTGTATGACCACTGCATAGGATAGAAAGATGCATCCATAGTTTGGCATTTTCAGCAATTCCCACAATGTATTTGCTGTTGGTTTTTGCTATATCTTTGGGTGAAATATACCATTTGTATCATGTTAACGTAATTTCTTCAATCCATAAATCCTCCCATTGCTTCATATATAAATTTTTCCAAAGTTTTGCATCCATCTTATTATACAATCTTTTACCTGCTCTGTTCAGTATCATACTGTAATAGAATTATATATGTAATATATATATGTTATATATATATCCTGTTTGGGGCTCAAAGTTGCAGGGGAATGCCTTTTGGATTATGCCTGCCATTCAGTGTTTGCAGGGGAATGCCTTTTGGATTATGCCTGCCATTCAGTGTTTGTATTTTAAAAAAACTTAGCAAAAGATCTCTGTCTAATGAGTCCAGATTTTTGTATCTTTAATGACTATTAATTTACTCTGACAGTAGACAGAAAATAGCCCAAGATTTATCTGATGTTCTGATTTACCTTGAAGTTTTTGGAAAAGTTGTATCTTAAGTGTTTAAATAAATATCATTTGTCTTGCCCTAATTGTTCATGCAAAACAAAATCAAACTGATTTGCTTTTCTTTCTTCCTAGTACTGCAATGGGGGTGATCTGGCTGATTACTTGCACAGTAAGTACCATTGTGAGGGTTCTTTCTTTTGCATTAAAAAATGAGTGTATGCAAAAAAAAAAGTTCTCAATCTTGGCTACAGGAGCCAAGATGCCTGGTAATATACTGCTTGACCTGTCTACCTTCCTGGAACTGTAGGTTTGCCAAGTTGGGGGTTGGGCCCTGGTGTAATGGTGTCATGCCAGCACGCCTATGTCATTTCCACTTCGAACTGGAAGTGATGCAGGGAGAGCCATGTAGCATTTTTGCAAAACTCTGTGGTTTTACCATGGAGGGTTTTTTGCTGGAGCATCCCATGTCACTTCTGGTTCAACCCAAAATGATATAGGCACACCGGCGCGTGAGGTCTTTTGTTCCCCCCGCTTTCTTCCGCTGATGCCCAAGACACTGGCAGGCATCCAAGGAAATTACCCTGAAGCCTTCCTGTATAACAGGGGTAGGGAACCTGCGGCTCTCCAGATGTTCAGGAACTACAATTCCCATCAGCCCCTACCAGCATGGCCAATTGGCCATGCTGGTAGGGGCTGATGGGAA
>NW_025949824.1:0-10930 GCF_021028975.2 Sphaerodactylus townsendi
TGGCCATGCTGACAGGGGCTGATGGGAATTGTAGTTCCTGAACATCTGGAGAGCCGCAGGTTCCCTACCCCTGGACTGGTCACAGCAGAGCTCTCTCAGCCCCACCCACCTCACAGGGTGTTTGTTGTGGGGGGGTGGGGGGGGAAAGAGAAAGGAGATTGTAAACCCCTTTGAGTCTCCTTACAGGAGAGAAAGGGGGAATATAAATCCAACTCTTCTTCGTATATGTGCCCCCCACCAGGTTCAGCCTTTAGAAATAAATTTTATGTCCTGTTTCAGAAAGCAACCGTGCCTGGAATCCCAGCCATACGCTAAGACTGCTCTTATATGCTAAGGACATTGGCCCAGGTGGGGGGCTAAGGTAATAGGAAGCTCTGCTCTTTGTACTTGCACAGAAACAGTCTTACCAGTGCATCCCAAGGCACTGTTTTATTGAAAGGCTGCAGTTTATATCTTGGTGTGGTGGCACAAAGAGAAAACGCCCTCTAACATGCAGGCAATATGTAAAGTGCACGCAGGTACACACAGAACTCCCGCCCTCGAGCCACTAACCAACTGTTTGTAGAGATCGTCTTTGCGCTTAGCCTCGTCAGCAGCCGATCGGATCCGCTCGTGCAGTTCCCTGATCTCCAAGAGGCGCTGCGATGATTCCAGCTGCAAGGGAGAAAGGAGCAAACGCCACCGCTTGTTTGGCTTGCTGCTCCAAGGCTACTCCCTCGCCCGTTCTTTTCCCATGACCTCACCTCCTTGGAGTCATGCAGGGCCTTGAGCTCCCGAAATTCCTGGACGAGCGGCACTCGGTGCTTTTCCCACTGGGCAGCCAGCTGGACGATCCGCTGCGCGCTGCTCTCCACCACTACCTGGGGAAACAACGGGTGTCCACATTCTGTCCTGGGTCTAAATTCCAGGGTTTCGCTGCCTTCCATTCTCCAGCATTTGGGGGACGGAAGAGGAACAGCCAAAAGGGACATGCGCTGAACCTCATCACCTCTGGAGGATGACGGGCCTGGAATGTGGTCGGAAGGGACGATGCAGCAAGCTCAGGGAAGCGAAGCAGATTTGGGGAAACCCCTTGGGAACCCCAAGTATAGTTTAATGACAGGAAATGTCATTTTTCTTTTGTTAGATTCATATCCCGCCCATTCCTGACTGTTGTCAGGTGCAGGGCGGCGAATGGTTAAAAAAGCAACACTCGGTTAAAATACATAATATGGATAATACAATTAAAATGTTATCAAATTTTAAAATCCACCTGGCGCCCTTTTGAACTTAATATTGCATGGGACAACCAATCAGCAAGAGAGGAAACCTTTATTGGGGAACTGGGGAATTCAGATTAGCCTGTGCACTCCAACGCACGCCAGCTGGGTGACCTTGGGCTAGTCACAGCTTTTCGGAGCTCTCTCAGCCCCGCCCACCTCACAGGGTGTTTGTTGAGAGCGGGCAAGGAGATTGTCAGCCCCTTTGAGTCTTCTTACAGGAGAGAAAGGTGGGGTATAAATCCAACTCTTCTTCATCTTTAGCGATCCCGATTTTAGGGTCACAAATCTACTAGGTGAGCTTACTGGAGCCTATTCAGGGTTGAGAAAGAAAGGCATCTTTAACGAAGCCTCCTCTAAAAGGTTTCCGAATATCTAAAAATATGTCAATGCACGAATATCATCCATATTCGGGATGTTCAAATGCTGATGAGGTCATAAGGTCTTTAACTCACTGGATTATGGGAAATGGGCAGGGACGTAGGTATAGATTTTTTATGGGGGGATTCAGGGGTGGGGCCACACCCCACCCGCCCCTAGGGCATGACCACGCCTCCCCAAGCCTCGCCCCCGGTCCCAGCGCTTATAAAAGCAGGTCTCCGAGGCCGTGGACGGCAGACTCCCCTCCCCTGCCCCACCCCCACCAGCTGGGCTCCCAGCCGGCAGCCAGCAGTTCCTTCTGCCTTGCCCTCTGGGCAGAGGCGTAGCTAGGGGAAATGGAGCCTGGTGCAAAATCTGAGTTTTGCCCCCCTCCCCCAATGGGCAGCCACTGTGATGCTGAAATCCACCCCCAAACAGAATCACTTTCAATGGTGTTTAAACTAGAGAGCCCAAATTCTCCTTTTAAATCCACCTTAAAGGGAGAATCTGGGGTCCCCAGTTAAAACAACATTGAAAGTGATGCTGTTTTGGGGTGGATTATCTCCCACCCTGAAACAGCATCACTTTCAATGTGGCGTAGTGGTTAAGAGCAGGTGCATTCTAATCTGAAGGAACCGGGTTTGATTCCCTGCTCTGCCGCCTGAGCTGTGGAGGCTTATCTGGGGAATTCAGATTAGCCTATGCACTCCCGCACACGGCAGCTGGGTGACCTTGGGCTAGTCACAGCTTTTCGGAGCTCTCTCAGCCCCACCCACCTCACAGGGTGTTTGTTGAGAGCGGGCAAGGAGATTGTCAGCCCCTTTGAGTCTTCTTACAGGAGAGAAAGGTGGGGTATAAATCCAACTCTTCTTCTTCTCCTTCCTTCCTTCCTTCCTTCCTTCCTTCCTTCCTTCCTTCCTTCCTTCCTTCCTTCCTTCCTTCCTTCCTTCCTTCCTTCCTTCCTTCCTTCCTTCCTTCCTTCCTTCCTTCCCAGGAGCAGCAGTGGCGTAGGAGGTTAAGAGCTCGTGTATCTAATCTGGAGGAACCGGGTTTGATTCCCAGCTCTGCCGCCTGAGCTGTGGAGGCTTATCTGGGGAATTCAGATTAGCCTGTGCACTCCAAACACATGCCAGCTGGGTGATCTTGGGCTAGTCACAGCTCTACGGAGCTCTCTCAGCCCCACCTACCTCACAGGGTGTTTGTTGTGAGGGGGGGAGGGCAAGGAGATTGTCAGCCCCTTTGAGTCTCCTGCAGGAGAGAAAGGGGGGATATAAATCCAAACTCTTCTTTTTCTTCTTATGGCCGGCATCTTCAGAGGCATGTCATGATACGGTGTGTTTCTTTCTGTGACACTTACCGTCTTACCATGACGTGCCTCTGACGATGCCGGTCATAGATGTGGGTGAAACTTTAGGAGCAAGAAACTACCACGGCCCCACAGCCTGGAAAACCCTCAACAGTCAGTCGTTTCCAGCCACAAAAGCCTTTAACAAGATAGGAATTACTTCCTCCTAAACAGACTGAGTAACCGGCTAGGCTAAGGTGTATGTTCAAGAGATTGGTCTTCTAAGTTACGATGCCAGCAATTAGACACATCACTTAGTTCTTCACTAAAAAGATACTACGGCATCCAATTTTTTTTCTGATTAAGTTATAACTTATACTTACTTACAGATTTGCCACTATTGTTATATTTTCATTTCTTTTTTGTTTCTGGGGTTTGATTTACAATAAAAATTCCTTCATACAAACATCTCTCAAATGTGACTCGCACTCTCATTTCCTGTTGTCGGGGCCTTCGCCACAAGTCCCTTTCTGTATATACAGCTGTGCTTTCCACATTGTGTCTTTTCACATCGCAGCGGGGGAGGGGGCACCCAGAGGCGTAGCTGGGCCATACGGCGCCCGATGCGCACTGTGCTTTTCCGCCCCACCCCCAATACACACACTTGCCTTAGTTCAGCCTGAGACCTTGGGGCTCGCAAGGTCTCCTGGGAATTGTAGTTCCCACCAGGTCGTTTTCAGCCTCAAGTGAATGGGCCGCTTTTCCAGCCTCCGCTTTCAGGCTGAACTAAGGCAAGTGTGTGTGGAGGAGGGGGTGCGCACACAATTTTCCGCTCCCCCCCCAGGCATGCATCCAGTGCAATGTGCCCCCCGGAGCTCCGCCTCTGGGGGCGCTGCACCCCTAACCCCAGCTATGTGGATTCACTCCCTTGCCCATCTGCTCTCAACTCTCCCCTGCTCGAAATACAAGAGCTGCTTTCGAAGTGGGTCCACACCTCGTTATCATGTAGGAGTCGGCCCCTTCGACCACAACCTCTTCCCCCCAAGCGTCCCGACGCAGTTCTCCCTTTCAAACCCACCTCCTGAGTTGATCTCTGCCACCCCCATCAGGTACCTGCAACTTGGCCATGTTGTTCTCCGCGTCGGGCAGCAACTCCACGGTACGACCCTTCACGCGCAGGGTCTGCTCCAGATCGGTTACTCCCAGCTGCTGCCGCCGTACCTCTCCCTCCACCTGAAGATGGCCAGAGAATCCTTTAGGGTGCACCGAAATGGCACCCCCATTCACTAACAGGGGCACGACCCATCAGGAACCCCTGATGCACAAGAGGCAACAGAACAGAGGTCCCTTGGTCCTGGGGGGTTCCACAGGACACTTCCCCCATGGGGTGGGTTCTTTAATTGCCAGTTCCTCTCCACTATGTGGTAAGACAACCACCCCGCTCTAGAGGTTCCTGTTTCTTGTTGTTCTTGTTGTGAATTTAGCTAACAGCCTTGCATTATCAAAGAGCAGACTGGTATGGGGACAAGTGAACGTGTAAACCTTTTGTTCCTCTATCAGTTTCTCCTTGGAAAATAGCCACATAGGAAACATTTTATCCCCCTACTGGGGACAAATATATAGATAAGAACCAGTTTGTCCCTGCAGATAAATATTTTTTTCTAGCAGGAGTTGTAGATAGCTTTGAACCGGGATTCAGCAGACTCAAAGACTATTGGTGACCATTAGTCCTGATGATTATAGAGAAGCTCTGAATCCCTGTGCCAGGAGACAGCCTCAGGGGAAGCCCTTGGCCTCTATGCACCACCACAAAAGCTGGTTGCCCATTTTGTGAAAAGGAATGTTAGACTAGATGGAACACCAGTCTGGTCCAGAAGGCTTCTTCTGATAAACTTATAAGGGAAGGTCTACAGCTTCTACACCCTATGGGTGAACCTCCAGAGAAGCTGGCTGGCCACTGTGTGAGTCAAGATGCTGATGGACTAGAAATCAGAGGTCTTCAAACTATGGCCCTCCAGATGTCCAGGAACTACAATTCCCATCAGCCTCTGCCAGCATGGCCAAGTAGCAGGGCTGATGGGAATTGTAGTTCCTGAACATCTGGAGGGCCATAGTTTGAAGACCCCTGGACTAGATGGACCCTCGCTGGTCTGATCCAGCAGGGCTCATCTTGTGTTCTTATGAAGGCCTCAGCTTCTATGACCTGTTGCTGGACCTCCAGAGGAGGTGGATGGCCACTATGTGAGACGGGATGCTGGACTAGATGGACCCTCGCTGGTCTGATCCAGCAGGGCTCATCTTGTGTTCTTATGAAGGCCTCAGCTTCTATGACCTGTTGCTGGACCTCCAGAGGAGGTGGATGGCCACTATGTGAGATGGGATGCTGGACTAGATGGACCCTCGCTGGTCTGATCCAGCAGGGCTCATCTTGTGTTCTTATGAAGGCCTCAGCTTCTACGACCTGTTGCTGGACCTCCAGAGGAGCTGGATGGCCACTATGTGAGATGGGATGCTGGACTAGATGGACCCTCGCTGGTTTGATCCAGCAGGGCTCATCTTGTGTTCTTATGAAGGCCTCAGCTTCTATGACCTGTTGCTGGACCTCCAGAGGAGGTGGATGGCCACTATGTGAGACGGGATGCTGGACTAGATGGACCCTCGCTGGTCTGATCCAGCAGGGCTCATCTTGTGTTCTTATGAAGGCCTCAGCTTCTACTCCACTAAGTTGCTGGACCTCCAGAGGAGCCTGGATGGCCACTATGTGAGATGGGATGCTGGACTACTGGGACCCTCATTGAACATCCAGCAGGGCTCATCTTGTACCCCATGAAGGCCTCAGCTTCTATGACCTGTTGCTGGACCTCCAGAGGAGGTGGATGGCCACTATGTGAGACGGGATGCTGGACTAGATGGACCCTCGCTGGTCTGATCCAGCAGGGCTCTTCTGAGGTTCTTATCAGGGGAAGACCTCGGCCTCTTTGCCATTATGAAACAGTTGAAGTCTCTCTGTCCACCTCTCTGCAATCCATGCAGCAATAAAAGGAAAACAAACATGGCAGGCACCTAATAAAGTAGCTGAGACTGAAGAAAATGTTTCTGTACAGAGGACATCAGAGACACTTTTCCCCTTTAGGTGATGCAGTGCCTCAGGTGCCAGTTATGCCCCCTCCTCCCCACTCCTCACCTGTGTGAGTGTCAGCCCCAGTGTGGCCATCTGGCCCTCTAGCTCTTCAATTTGCCCCACCAGGCGACCCATTTCACTTTCCAAGGCCTCCACTTCAACTGCTTGTCTTTCCTGTAATTCCTGGAGGGTTTGGGGGAGGGGCGGGAGAGAGAGAGAAAGGGGTGGAAATCATAAAACTGAAGAATCAATGAGGTTCTGCTAAATGGCCACCAAAGATCTGGAAACGTTAACTTCAGAAATTCTCAACCAAACCTCTTATTACGCCATTGTGGCTACCCTTCAATGGCATATATCAAAATGTTTACAATGAGAGCAGCAGTGGCGTAGTGGTTAAGAGCAGGTGCACTCTAATCTGGAGAACTGGGTTTGATTCCCCGCTCTGCCACTTGAGCTGTGGAGGCTGATCTGGGGAACCAGATTAGCCAGGACACTCCAACACAGGTCAGCTGAGTGATCTTGGGTTAGTCACAGTTATTCGGAGCTCTCTCAGCCCCACCCACCTCACAAGGTGTATGTTGTAAAGGGGGGGGAGGGAAAGGAGATTGCAAGCCCCTTTGAGTCTCCTTGCAGGAAAGAAAGGGGGGGGGGGAGATATAGATCCAAACTCTGCTTCTTCACAATACACAGATGAGACAACTTTTTTACAGATTCTCAGCTAAATTTCATTTAAATTTAAAAAAGATCAATAGTTCAATCAGAACTAAACAATATGTGTTTGAGCCATTTCTTCAAGTCTGAGAATGTTTTGGTACATAACTTCCATCCATTGAAGGCGGGTGTCAACAACAACAACAACAACAACAACAACAACAACAAGACGAAGAAGAAGAAGACGAAGAAGAAGAAGACGAAGAAGACGAAGACGAAGAAGAAGAAGACGAAGAAGAAGACGAAGAGGAAGAAGAAGAAGAGGAGGAGGAGGAGGAGGAGTTTGGATTTATATCCCCCCTTTCTCTCCTGCAGGAGACTCAAAGGGGCTTACAATCTCCTTGCCCTTCCCCCCTCACAACAAACACCCTGTGAGGTAGGTGGGGCTGACAGAGCTCCGAGAAGCTGTGACTAGCCCAAGGTCACCCAGCCGGCGTGTGTGTGAGTGCACAGGCTAATCTGAATTTCCCAGATAAGCCTCCACAGCTCAGGCAGCAGAGCTGGGAATCAAACCTGGTTCCTCCAGATTAGATACACGAGCTCCTAACCTCCTACGCCACTGCTGCTCTCTCTATAAGACGGTTTCACATACACAAAGCCAATTTTGAGGGTTCCGGGACTTGTGGACTTGTCTCCATCACAAGTTTCAAAAGGGAGCGTGAGACTGTGTGAAAGGGTAGAAGGTCAGAGACTAAAGTCTGAAGCGAGTAAATTATTACCCTTCCAACTGGCAGGGGGAGGGGATGGATAGAAGCGAAAAACCATTCGGTTGGAAATGGCTTTTGTTCCTTGCAGGCACAACTCCAGGTATTGGCTGTACTTATCTTTATTGTTTACAAAATTGATATCCGCCTTTTTGCCCTCACAAGGGCCACAAAGGTGGGAAGCCATTTAAAACATACACGATGAAATAACATTTTCATACGGTAACAGCCAAGCTTCAGCCCCTCTGCAGCTTCAACGCCCATCATTAAAAGAACAACAAACAGTCAAAATGCAGACAAAACATAAAAAAACAGCAATAAAGTGGTTGATTAGGAAGGAGAGATAACTGAGGGAATGCCGACTGAACAAAAGTCTTCATCTGTTGGCAGAAGGGAGCAACAGAAGGAGACGGACAGATCCAGAGCTTTGGGGCTATGACCGAGAAGGCTCTCTCCTGTGTTACCACCCATCTAATCTCAGAATGTGGGGGCACTTCAAGCAGAGCCTCCAAAGATGCCTGGAGGAGTCACGCAAGTTGTAACTTATAGGTAATAACCTATGAACATAAGAACATAAGGACATAAGAACTAGCCTGCTGGATCAGACCAGAGTCCATCTAGTCCAGCACTCTGCTACTCGCAGTGGCCCACCAGGTGCCTTTGGGAGCTCACGTGCAGGATGTGAAAGCAATGGCCTTAAGAACATAAGAAAGAGCCATCTGGATCAGACCAGAGTCCATCTAGTCCAGCACTCTGCTACTCGCAGTGGCCCACCAGGTACCTTTGGGAGCTCACGTGCAGGATGTGAAAGCAATGGCCTTCTGCTGCTGCTGCTCCTGGAGCACCTGGTCTGGGCTAAGGCATTTGGCAAGCCTCAGATCAAGGGAGGGGATCAAGATTGGTAGCCATAGGATCGGACTTCTCCTCCATAAATCTGTCCAAGCCCTTTTTAAAGCTTTTTATCCTGTGGTTAGTGGCCATCACCACCTCCTGTGTGGCAGCATATTCCAAACACCAATCACACGCTGTGAAGAAGTGTTTCCCTTTCTTATTAGTCCTAATTCTTCCCCCCCAGCATTTTCAATGAATGCACCCTGGTTCTAGTATTGTGAGAAAGAGAGAAAAATGTCTCTCTGTCAACATTTTCTACCCCATGCACAATTTTATAGACTTCAATCATATCCCCCCCTCAGACGCCTCCTCTTCCAAACTAAAAGAGTCCCAAACGCTGCAGCCTCTCCTCATAAGGAAGGTGCTCCAATCCTTCAATCATCCTCGTTGCCCTTCTCTGCACTTTTTCTATCTCTTCGATATCCTTTTTGAGATAAAGCCACCAGAGTTTGAACACATGGACTCCCAAGTGCGGTCGCACCACGGCTTTATATAAGGGCATGACAATCTTTGCAGTTTTATTCTCAATTCCTTTCCTAATGATCCCCAGCATAGAGTTGGCCTTTTTCACAGCTGCCATGCATTGAGTTGACATTCCCATGGAACTATCAACTAAGACGCCCAAACCCCTTTCCTGGTCTGTGACTGATAGCACTGACCCTTGTAGCTTGTATGTGAAGTTTGGATTTTTTGCCCCTATGTGCATCACTTTGCATTTTGTTACATTGAACTGCATTTGCCTTTTCCTAGCCCAATCACCTAATTTATCAAGGTCCCTTTGGAGCTCGGCGAAACCCTTAAAAAGAGAATAACAAGCAGGTTAAAAAAATTGGTCCCTCCTAATGCACATTGTTGAAGTACTCTCTTGTGACAGCCTTTAAGGGAGAACAGTGGGGTAGAATTATCTTCATAAATATAAGATAACTCTTTCAACCACTGCATTGTCGAAGGCTTTCATGGCTGGACTCAGCTGGTTGTGGTGGGTTTTCCGGGCTGCGTGGCCGTGGTCTGGTGGATCTTGTTCCTAACGTTTTGCCTGCATCTGTGCCTGGCATCTTCAGAGATATATCGCAGAGAGAAGAGTGCATCAGAGATACACACTGAGCAGAAATCATAACAATGCACAATTCACATACCCTCAAGTTTTGCAAGTGAAAGGTGGAAATGGAGAAATCTGGGAAAACCAAGTGGAATTCAGAGACGAAACTGGAGCACTTTTGAGTATGGTGCATTTATGGTATCTAAACATGGGCGTGGATTCTGCTACTTCAACATGTAGAATGGGAGAGAGGGGAGACGAACCCCCATCTGAGGATTCCAAGGCAACTGCTCACCTGTTCCGAGGTCCGGGAGATTGGCAGCGTCTGTATTTGGGTCGTGGGTTCTTCCTCCTGTTGGGAAACCACAGAGCTGAGGTAGAGCCATTTTGTCTTTTCTGCCTCACCCCGCGTGCCCTTAAGAAACTCCCTCAAATTCAATTTTATAGCCGGTGACCGACGGAACATCCTAAAATAGGTTCTCTTCTTTCATGCCAACCCAACAACTCCTGAAAGACTCTTGGCTCTGTTGGTGGTGGAGAGTGTTGTCCAGTGGGAGGAAGGATGACCCTGTAGACAGCCAGCGTGGTGCAGTGGTTAAGAGCAGGGTGACTGTAATCTGGAGAACCAGGTTTGATTCCCCACTCCTCCACCTGAGTGGCAGAGGCTTATCTGGTGAACCAATTGTGCTTCTGCACTCCTACATTCCTGCTGGGTTACCTTGAGCTAGTCACAGTTCTTCGGAGCTTTCTCAGCCCCACCTGCCTCACAAGGTGCCTGTTATGGGGAGACGAAGGGAAAGGAGCTTGTAAGCCACTTTGAGTGTCCTTAACAGGAGAAAAAGGGGGGATATAAATCCAAACTCTTCTTCTTGGAAAGAGACAGACAGAGGTGGTTTGCCATGGCCTGCCTCTGTGTAGCAACCTTGATTCCCTTGAAGGTCTCCCTTCCAAATACTAACCAGGGTTGACCCTGCTTAGCTTCTGAGATCTGACAAGATCGGGATATCCTGGGAAATCCAGGTCAGGGCCACAGCTCTGTTAGTGCTTCCCCTGGGAAAAACACAGGTACTTTGGAGTTTTATTTTCCTTCCTGTACAGCACAGAAAAGTAATTCCATTTTGGCCATGAGTTCCCTGTTGACAGTCAAGGGCTAGAAAATGCCTAGGGAGCAGCAGTGGCTAAGAGCAGTGGCTAACAGCAGGTGCACTCTGATCTGGAGGAACCGGGTTTGATTCCCAGCTCTGCCACCTGAGCTGTGGAGGCTTCTCTGGGGGATTCAGATTAGCCTGTACACTCCCACACACGCCAGCTGGGTGACCTTGGGCGAGTCACAGCTTCTCGGCGCTCTCTCAGCCCCACCCACCTCACAGGGTGTTTGTTGGGAGGGGGGAAGGGCAAGGAGATTGTCAGCCCCTTTCTCTCCTGCAGGAGAGAAAGGGGGGATATAAATCCAAACTCCTCCTCCTCCTCCTCCTCCTCCTCCTCCTCCTCTTCTTCTTCTTCTTCTTCTTCTTCTTCTTCTTCTTCTTCTTCTTCTTCTTCTTCTTCTTCTTCTTCTTC
>NW_025949825.1:0-10927 GCF_021028975.2 Sphaerodactylus townsendi
TAATATATATATATTAAAAAACCTCCAAAGAAGGCAACTACACCACCACCGAGGCAGAGTATCCCAGTGCCGAATAGCCCTTACCATCAGGAAGTTCTTCCTAATGTTTAGGTCTCTTCCTGTTCTTTGAATCCATTAAATAGCTATGCCTTTCTGCTGGCAGCTCTATTTTTTCCCTTTTCATGAGGGTTAATTACAGCAGAAGCATCACAACAAAAGTGACTCCTGTGAATATTAACATTCTCATTGTGTTGTATGGTTTTAATATTGAAATTATAACCATCGACTCGTTCAAAAGCTGACGAGTGCCCGGGTATTCCCTGTGCACTTTCTGTTTTGTGGCTGGACCCAACAGATGGAATTTTATGCCACGCGGCATTAGGCTACTGTTCAATTTTAATTTCAATTAATGGTCTTTACACTCTTTCTTTACACACCAGGGATATCTCATGCATTCATTTCCTTTCTAATTAGCTTTTATTGCTGAATTCAATCTGAATCTCTGGAAGTCATTAGATTCCCAAACATTCACAGCTGAATTTACCTAGTTTAATAAAAATGAATCCATCCGGTACTGGAGAAAAATAGCCAGACTTTGAGTCCCCCGCTACTCTTCCTGATAGACAATTGGGCTCTTGTAGCCTGTTAGGAGCTGACACAGAGGAAGAGGAAACACACATTCAGGGTTGGAAACGAGAGTTATTAATGAAAATGGATTACTCATCTGGAGAGGAATGAACCTGGAAGTGTTTTGGAAGGTAGACACTTATAATTTAATTGATCTGTTCTGTCTCATCTCTGATTACCCAGCATGTGAGAGACCCAAAGACACAAGTTTGGTCTTGATCTCCATATTGTTTGTTTTCATGGCTGTAAATCAAAATACTATGACTACAAAGGTTCCAGTAGTCATGAGTAACACTCACATGCGATAGCATGCAGTAGCAAAGCTACAGGGGGCGGGGGGTGCACGTTACATCGGGCGCATGCTTGAGGGATGGAAAATTGCACCCCAACCCCCAGTGGCGTACTGGGGGTAAACGGCACCCAGAGACAAATTGTCTCCGGGATGACCCCCAGGCTCCGTCCCCCACTGCCGGTGCCCTCAACCCCGCCCATGTCACCAGTTGGGGGGAAGGAAGGGAGGGGGAGTCCAGGGTGGGGTTGAGGGCGCTTGGAGGCAGCAGGAAGTCCTGCTGCCTCGTTTTTGCATGCCTCGACTGACACAAATGGGGTTGAGGCATGTGAAAATGACAAGGCAGCAGGACTTCCTGGTCACGTGGGGGGCTGATTTTGCACCCCCCATGTGACCAGAAGAGTGGCACCTGGGGACAAGGGGTACCCCTTGTCCCTAGGTAGATACGCCACTGCCAACTCCTTCCAATCAGTTACCTTAGTTCAGCCTGAAAAAGTTCAGGCTGGAAAAGTTCAGGCCTATTCAGTTCAGGCTGAAAAGGGCCCTGGTGGGAACCACACTATCCAGGAGACCTTGTGAGCCCCAAGGTCTCTTGTGTAGTGTAGTTCCCACCAGGGCTTTTTTTCAGCCTGAACTGAATAGGCCTGAACTTTTCCAGCCTGAACTTCTTCAGGCTGAACTAAGGTAAGTAGGAGTCAAGGGGGGGGGGGGCCTTGAGTGGTGGGTCACTGAAGGGGGCCTATGATGGGAGGGGGAAAACATATAGTTTGGCCCAGCTACACCTCTGATAGCATGTGATGGAACTCTTAGCCATGCCCAAGGACACACACTATAAGAATGAATGGCATTTTAACAGAAACTTATTGAAGAATGCTGTGATCCCAAGAGACTGCAGGCATGTTACAAACATCAATGCTGAGGAAGTGAATTCATTATATAGCATGTCATGTTTTGATTTACTGTTAGCTGTGGTCTTTTATTATTTGGGTCTTTTCATGGACCCTGTCTTCATGGCTGGCCCCCTGCAACGTTGACATCCTCCATCTTTGGTCAGGTGTTGGAGGTATGAGTAGAAGAAGAGTTGGATTTATATCCCCCCTTTCTCTCCTGTAAGGAGCCTCAAAGGGGCTTACAAACTCCTTTCCCTCCCCCTCCTACAACAAACGCCCTGTGAGGTAAGTGGGGCTGAGAGAGCTCTGAAGAACTGTGACTAGCCCAAGGTCACCCAGCTGGCGTGTGTGGGAGTGCACAGGCTAATCTGAATTCCCCAGATAAGCCTCCGCAGCTCAAGTGGCAGAGCGAGGAATCAAACCTGGTTCTCCAGATTAGAGTGCACCTGCTCTTAACCACTACACCACGCTGGCTCTTACAATTACAGTTATTTCTAATGGAATACGAAGCTGCTTTATGTAACTCTTTAAAAAAAACACCCTGTAAAATCAGTGTCGTTGAAAACTGACTTTCCCAACGAAGCGCTCCATGTTGAAGCAAACACAAGCTCCGAGGGTCACCCCTCTTCTGGTTCTCTGATTTCCAGGTGTATCTTTGTCACAACATTGCACAAAGAACCAGTACATGTGTTTACAGGGGAGGGGAAAGTTAAGTATGCACGGCCGCAAAACACGGCGTAACCTCATTTTCTGTCATTCAAACATGAAAAGTGAAGGAAAATAACATTTTCCCTTTCACTGAGCCGGTCCCTTCCAAAATACTGTTGAAAACAAAAGATCCTTTCTCCAAGCAGATGATCCACAGAAAGGAAGAATGATGCTAATTGAAAAGCTGCAATTTTTTCTTCTTCCAAAACTGTTATGTGTTTTTTGTCTGGAGGATTTTTTTTTCATGCCAGCATTTTTTGGCATAAATAGCTTTAAACAATGGCTGCTCTAGATTTATGGATTTATCAGGCTGGAATTTCAATAGCCTGAAGAAATGGAGCCAGTCAAAGAAAATAATAATAATAATAATGAGCCACCTGCTCCAATTAATATATTCAATTTCTTCTGGGAACATTTCGCATTGTGTTTCCTCCTTCCGTTCCTAATGAAGAAATTCATAACCGCCAGCGCACTTATTTGATCAAGGACAATGGTTAAAATCTTAACTCCTCTTCCTCTGGTTCTCTATTCAGATCCCACCCACCCCTGAAAAGACCGCTGCAGAGATAAAAAAGACATTTACGAATGCATCCTGAATGTCTTTGGGGAAGGCTAAATTTTGAAACTTTTTCTGCTTGTAAAGTGCTGAGTGAATCATGCCATGAAATGTACGAGCTCTTCGTTCCTGTGATGTGACACGGCAGCTCAGCTTCAAATACAGAAATCAGCTTCATGACCAGTCTAGATTTCCTGCACTAACAGATCTGGATCCATTGCAACTTCATATTGCCGCTGATACCCTATTTCCCCTAATATAAGACATCCCCGAAAAATAAGACATAGTAGAGGTTTTGCTGAAGTGCGAAATATAAGGCATCCCCCGAAAGTAAGACATAGCAAAGTTTTTGTTTGGAAGCATGCCTGACGAACAGAACACAGAAAAATAAGACATCTCCTGAAAATAAGACATGGCGCATCTTTGGGAGCAAAAATTAATATAAGACACTGTCTTATATTCGGGGAAACACGGTAGACAGCAGCAGCTTAGAAGTTTATAATTCTTGGGTTAGATTAACACCATTTTCTCTTATTTTTTTTTTTGAGCAAGCCAGTTTATACATGGATGAAATCTTAAGGCGCGTGCTGTGTAGGTTTGAATGAAGGTGCTGCCCTTTCAGTGCCAGAAAAATAGACAACTAAACATCCTCCATGCCCCATTTTGCATCAATGAATCAGGCAGCTTAATAAAAAAGGTAGAGGAGAGAGAGACAGAGAATGAGAGGGGATTGGTTAATAGATGGGAAGGGGGTGTTTTCATTTCTAGATAGGAGTCCAGGAGCACCGAAGAGACCATAAAGAGAATCAGAGTATGCGCGTTTGAGAGTCAAACCTCTGTCAAAGAAACTCATGAACATAGTTTCAGAGGGCAGTCATGTTGTAGAATGACTACTGTCAAGAGCCAGTGTGGTGTAGTGGTTAAGAGCAGGTGGATTTTAATCTGGAGAACTGGGTTTGAATCCCCACTTCTCCACCTGAGTGGCAGAGGCTTATCTGGTGGAAGGAAGGAAGGAAGGAAGGAAGGAAGGAAGGAAGGAACAATCCATTTTATCTTGGATCTTCCTCTTTTCCTGCTGCCTTCAACTTTTCCTAGCGTTATTGTCTTTTCCAATTACTTCTTTCTTCTTATAAAGTTACCAAAGTATGATAGACTCAGTTTAGCCATTTAACATCTAGGGAGCGTTCAGTCTTGATTTAATTTAGAACCCAAGTATTTTTCTTTTTGGCAGTCCAGAATATCCATAAAACTGTCCTCCAACTCCACATTTCAAACAAATCTACTTTCTTCCTCTCAGCTTTCTTCATTGACCAACTTTCGCACCCTCACATACTAATAGTAAATACTACGGCACGAATTAACTTGACCTTGGCTTCCCATGGCACTTTATGGTTCCCTCGTGGCTGCCCTTCCCAGTCCCAGTCTCCTTCTGATTTTTGGTTGCAAAAAGCAAGATATGAAGAAGAAGAAGAAGAAGAAGAAGAAGAAGAAGAAGAAGAAGAAGAAGAAGAAGAAGAAGAAGAAGAAGAAGAAGAAGAAGAAGAAGAAGAAGAAGAAGAAGAAGAGTTTGGATTTATATCCCCCCTTTCTCTCCTGTAGGAGACTCAAAGGGGCTTACAATCTCCTTGCCCTTCCCCCCTCACAACAAACACCCCATGAGGTGGGTGGGGCTGAGAGAACTCCGAGAAGCTGTGACTAGCCCAAGGTCACCCAGCTGGCATGTGTGGGAGTGTACAGGCTAATCTGAATTCCCCAGATAAGCCTCCACAGCTCAGGTGGCAGAGCTGGGAATCAAACCCGGTTCCTCCAGATCAGAATGCACCTGCTCTTAACCTCCTACACCACTGTAATTTGTAATACACATTGAGAGAATCCGTTTATCATAGGATCCTTATTCTGATCCAAATGGGATTAGGGGTAGGATCTTGCAAAACTCGTCATGGTCTGTAGAATCAACAAGATTACTGACAAATCTGAGAGATTACATAATAAAAGTTATCCCAGGATAATATCACAGGCCCCTTTCGCATACGCAAAATAATGCATTTTCAAACCACTTTCACAACTGTTTGCAAGTGGATTTTGCCATTCCGCACAGCTTCAAAGAGCATTGAAAGCAGTTTGAAAGTGCATCATTCTGCATGCGCGGAATGAGCCACTGATTACAGAATGAAATGGATATTTCATGTATATCAACTGTTTTCTTTATTTTGCCCCAGAAATCAACCATGATATTAGACCTAAGTGTTCTGTCTCATATGAACCATACTTATGAAAAAAGATGGAGTATTTATTCTGCATGACTTAACCTTTATCACCCTCTCAGAGATGTTGAGTGGCAAAAATTAGAATGATGATAAGAGATTAAAATGCTAGCCTGAAGTCAAATACTTGATATAACAGACAAATCTCAAATGCAGATTTGAAAATGATAAAATAATGTTGAATGCCTTTTTTTTGCACCAGTGAGCAATGACTCATGCAGAAAAGAAACAATCCATGTTTAATTCAACACATGAATTTGTTTTAGTGATTCAAGGGTTTGATTTCATCTTTTTCTATGGTAATTGGCAGCATGTTTAACAAGAAGTCATACCAACAAGGGGGGGAAAAAGCAAGAACATAACCCGCAACCTTTCAGGAAATTTGTAACAAAATTAGATTTAGATAATTTACTCTCAAAGTTGCTGTTTATTGGTGAAGCAGAGAGAAACAGGGCCAAGATACCAATTTATTAAACGCTTGATATACAGTGTTTAATTGGCATTAACGTGCACACTACTGTTCTATGGCCTGTACATACCTATCCTAAATATTTGCCATGTGATCTCTCAGATATTTCAAGACCCAAGATTTCTGTGCAGCACAATAGTCCCTCTAAATCAGACCTGGGCATTATACGGCCCGCGGGTCACATCCGGCCCGCCGGATGACCCTGACTGGTCCCCCTACCTTGCTGGGGAGCGAGGCGCCTTTGAAAGCCCCGCAGAAACCGGCAACAAAGGCAACCGGTTTCTGCGGGGCTTTCAAAAGCACCAGTCGATGAAAAAAGTAGGTCAAGGGACTTAAGTCTCCCCACTTGCTTGATTGTCACAGTGGACAACTATGCAGGTAGGTTAAGCCTGTGATTCTTTGTGCCAAATAGTGTTGTATGCAGAACTGTTGCCACTGATTCCAAGTTGATCTGTGCACCTGTCTGTCACTTATCAGCCCCTATTATGCAGAATTGAGTTCAGCCTTTTGGCCCAGCCCTCCACAATATTTTTTGTTTCTTATGCGGCCCCATGGAAAAAAATAATTGCCCACCCCTGCTCTAAATCGTCCCCAGTGCTGCATGGAACTTTCTAGAGTCTGTGGGGAATTGAGCCACCCGGGAGAGCTCCCCCTGCTGGGTGGTCCCTTATCTGCATTAGAGCTGCCAGCATCCACGTGGGACCTGGGGATCTCCCAGAATTGAAGCTCAACTCCAGACTATAGAGATAATTTCCTCTGGGGAAAATTGATGTTTTGAGGGTGGACTGTATAGTACTGTAACCCACTTAGGTTCCTGTCCTACTCAGGCTCCCCCTCCAAATCTGCAGGAGTTTTCCAACCCAGATCTGGAAACTCCATGGCAACCCCATGGGACAGACTTCCAAGGTGCCCATACTAGAGAAGCAAGTCTAATAAGTTGCACAGTTCTGCTTGTCAGGATTTTGAAACAGACAAGCAACATTTTATGTATTGTCGAAGGCTTTCACGGCTGGAATCACTTGGGTGCTGTGTGGTTTCCGGGCTGTATGGCCGTGTTCTAGCAGCATTCTCTCCCGACGTTTCGCCTGCATCTGTGGCAGGCATCAGCTCCTCTGAAGATGCCAGCCACAGATGCAGGCGAAACGTCAGGAGAGAATGCTGCTAGAACACGGCCATGCAGCCCGGAAACCACACAGCACCCAAACATTTTATGTGCTGCCAATGTCATTTCAGCATACGGGAGCAACGAGGACACATTTAAGAGCGCAGCTTGTATGCAACAAAAGTAAGCATGAATGACAACGGCCAGGAGGTCACCACCACTGACCATTTGGGAGGGAAACGGTGAAGAATGCAATTGCATTTGGAACCAGATGGATTTGGATTCCACAAATGCATATTGGTCCTCATGGAACTCTTCCTCTCAGTACTCGGAAATAAAACTTCTCCGCGAGCATTGCCTGTGATTAATCTATCTATTAAAAGAGAACTTTTTTTTCCTCAGATTCAACCTAGGAACCAATTAAGATCAACAACCTGTACAAGGATTATTTCTGCCTGAGCTTCCTATCTTTTTCTGTGCAGTCAGCAAGGTTTGCGGCTGCTCGCTCTCTTTCCCTTTTTTGGGGGAAAAAATTATGTTACGTTTAGGTGACAGTAAAAGCCTGCTAAATATGCTCATTTTTCATAAACGTTGGCATGCTGCAAGGTTGATTTCTGAGCAGGGCAGTTCTCCGAGACAATGAAATATACCGAAGGCATCCAAGATCTAATTTAATCAATAAGCCATTTGTTGCCAGGTTTTTTTTAAAAAAAGTTATTATCATTCTCAGATTGTTTTATAAACCGCTGCCAAATTAACTCTATGGGAACTACAGCAGGAGACCCGTGCCCGGTTTAGCTTGCTGAAGCCCCACTTATATAGAACAGACTGAAATGTATGTAATTGGATGTAAGGTCATAACAATACATTTGTTTTTAAGCAAAGATGTGCTGGGAGAAGTCCGTTTTACCTTTCCTTAACCTGGAAGGATTGGAACATGGGGGTGCCACTGGCAAGCATTTGCTACATCACTTCCGGGGAAAACCCAGAAGTGACGCCACTTCTCTCTAGGAATCACAAGAAACTCTATGGTTTTATGGTAGCATTTCCCACATTCCCCAGAGCAAAATTTAGGTTAATATTTGGCAAATGCCAGGAAAAGTTGAAGGCAGCAGAAAAAGATCCAACATGAAGTGGATCAAGGAAGCCACAATCCTCCGTTTACAAGCCCATTAATCCTAGAATGCTTTTGGAGAATGCATAGGATCACCATGAGTCGGAAGCAACTTGATGGCACTTAACACACTCACCAACAATTTTGAATTCAGCAGAATAGAACCCCCCCCCCCCCCAAAAAAAAACACACACACATGCAGTCTGTGAACATTCATCTGTTTGGTACTATTAAGTGCCTTGTGACCCAATCCGGATGGTTGGAGATCATCCCATAGAAGCAGAGCAAGGCCCTGCTGATGGATCACACCCCCTGGCAGAGGAGCAAACACGCTGGCAGGTAGTTACAATGTCCCTCTGGATGCCCAGACACAGTACTAAGCACTGCATCAGCACTTCCATGCTGCTTCTAGCCCTTGTGGCACAGCGAAGGAGGAAGAAGAAGAAGAAGAAGAAGAAGAAGAAGAAGAAGAAGAAGAAGAGGAGGAGGAGGAGGAGGAGGAGGAGGAGGAGGAGTTTGGATTAATATCCCCCCTTTCTCTCCTGTAGAAGACTCAAAGGGGCTTACAATCTCCTTGCCCTTCCCCCCTCACAACAAACACCCTGTGAGATAGTTGGGGCTGAGGGAGCTCAGAAGAACTGTGACTAGCCCAAGGTCACCCAGCTGGCGTGTGTGGGAGTGCACAGGCTAATCTGAATTCCCCAGATAAACCTCCACAGCTCAAGCGACAGAGTGGGGAATCAAGCCCGGTTCCACAAGATTAGAGTGCACGTGGTCTCAACCACTATGCTACAAGAGCTTCATGCAGCAGGTAGGGGGGGAAAGATCTGTTTTGGCTGGCCACACTTGTGCTCTCTTACAAAAAATGCCAAAATGGATCATTTTATAATGTCCTTAAGATGTTATATTGATGCTGTTCGGAATCCACCCATGTTCATGTGCTTTATATTTACATGTTTCCGACTAATCAGTCACCTGATCTCAAAGGCGTCTTGGCCCAAAGACATTAAACAAATTGCCTTTGAATGGAGTGAGCCTTTCTTCACTCCACTGTATTTACATATTTTCATCCAGCTTTCGGTGGTTCATCAAACCTACTGTGTGGAAGCACGCTGGTTGAAACTGGGTAGGGGAGTGATCTCCCTGTGCTCTGTGTTCAGTTCTGTGTGTTCAGTTCTGGTCGCCACATCTCAAAAAGGATATTGAAGAGATAGAAAAAGTGCAGAGAAGGGCAACGAGGATGATTGAGGGACTGGAGCACCTTCCTTATGAGGAGAGGCTGCAGCGTTTGGGACTCTTTAGTTTGGAGAGGAGACGTCTGAGGGGGGATATGATAGAAGTCTATACAATTATGCATGGGGTAGAAAATGTTGACAGAGAGAAATTTTTCTCTCTTTCTCACAATACTAGAACCAGGGGGCATCCATTGAAAATGCTGGGGGGAAGAATGAGGACTAATCAAAGGAAACACTTCTTCACGCAACGTGTGATTGGTGTTTGGAATATGCTGCCACAGGAGGTGGTGATGGCCACTAACCTGGATAGCTTTAAAAGGGGCTTGGACAGATTTATGGAGGAGAAGTCGATCTATGGCTACCAATCTTGATCCTCCTTGATCTCAGATTGCAAATGCCTTAGCAGACCAGGTGCTCAGGAGCAGCAGCAGCAGAAGGCCATTGCTTTCACATCCTGCAGGTGAGCTCCCAAAGGCACCTGGTGGGCCACTGCGAGTAGCAGAAAGCTGGACTAGATGGACTCTGGTCTGATCCAGCTGGTTTGTTCTTATGTTCTTATCTGTATTCCTGAGTGATGGCATCATTTTCTGCACTATGCAGAAGCATCAGCATCATGCCGGGGGACACACCATCACTCCCCAAAGAACTCTATGGAAACTATGGAGTTGGGGAGGAAGTGCTAGAGTGTCCCCCACAGTGCATTGCCAGCACTTTGATCTCACACCAAAAGTAACAACACTGTGCAAGGAAGTGGCTCGCTGCCTTCTGTGCCCACCTCCCACATGTTCCCGTCAATAGCCGAATTGGAGCTGGCAACCCCATGAAAGGCAGACATTAAAGAGGCAAAGCACTACGGGCCTGACTTCATATCTTCAATTTGTGTCAGTCATGCAGTTGCTGGGGGCAAGCTCTAATTGCTTTCTTCTCTGCTCCAGCATTCCCTCTTAAAGCTGCAGCATCCCATTCTGTTGTCTGTGTCTGGATCAGCTGGTACAAAGCCACACTGACATCCAGCAGTCTGCCACCGTAAAACGTTTGTTAAACAGTCGTCATAATCAGAAGGAGTTGAAGCAACACTATTTTTAGCACGCATGTGTCGCCCTGCGACAACACTCGTGCTCCTGCTTCATCTCTCAATCGGCTCCCTTTGTCTTCTTGGGCGACATCACCAGCTAGTCAGATGTGATGGCTGAGTCAGCCACTGTGATTTCCTTTGGTGATGAGCAACATACTCACCTGCTGGCGTTGTCATTCGATTGCAAATGGGGAGCGGCAAATTCTCGAAGAACGTTTGCTTTGATCGGACGCTCCGGATCTGAGCAGATTCGAAAGAAGCTCCAGGCTAGACTATTGTAATTCGCTCTACGCTGGCCTGCCCTTGCACCTGATTCGGAAGTTAAAGCTGGTCCAGCATGTGGCAGCACATTTACTTACAGGAGGTGCCTACCGTGACCATATTCAGCCTGTACTACGCCAGCTGCACTAGCTCCCAGTGGAATTCCGAATCATCCACAAGGTATGGGTGTTAACCTTTAACGCCTTGCGCGGCCTGGGGCCCTCGTACCTCTGGGACTGCCTTACCCCATATGTCCCTACACGGCCTCTGCGTTAGGCAGAGGCCAATTTACTGGTAGTTCCCAGCCCCTCAATGACACGGCTGGCCTCCACCCGGG
>NW_025949826.1:0-22400 GCF_021028975.2 Sphaerodactylus townsendi
ATTTATCCAAGCCTTGTCGGGTCTTGCTTGGGTTCCTGGACGCTGCCTAGAGCCGGGATACCTCTGGAGCGGAAGAGGTATTTATCCTGAGCAGCGTGTAACAGTTAAAGGGGAGCTGCGTCCGGGATTTTCTGAACCTACGGGAGAACCGGTATTGCTCTCGAGGAACCGACCCGACAGGCGTAGTGCAGTTCCGAAGAAACTGACAGTGGTTACGCAGTGGTTAGAGATCGGAGGTCTCGTTTGGTGGGAGGTTGTGGGCGCCCTCTGCGGAACCAAGGTGAAGACGGACCTCTGCGAAGGGAAAGGGGCGAAGGGAGATCCCAGAGAGAGGGCACTGCATTAAGGAGCCATAAAGAAGGAGCGAGGAGGGGCCTCGGCGTTAAAGAGTTTAGTCGGGAGGAAGGACAAGAAAAGAACCCAGGCCAGAGTTTAAACCCGAAAGCGTGTCCTTAGGCCCAGGGAATTTTGTAAAAGCGGGTTTTTGGTCCGGGAAGGGCGGAACCAGAAAGCCCCAGGTCAGAAGTGCTTGAGCAAGCAGAGTTGGTTAGAAAATGAGAACCTGTGGGTCCCTAAGGATGGAAACCCAAGTCTCTCCCAGAATCCACTTACCGTTAGCTTGCGTCCTGTATAACTGGAATAAGCTCAGTCGAAAGCCCCCGGTGTCTAAGAGAAAGTTGAGTGTCGTGGTGCAGGAGTGAATGGACCAATTACAATTTGTCCGCCCGGCTCCTGGGCAATAACGGGCTCGTTTAACTGGCCAGTCCTCCAGAATTTGTATCAGGTCCTAAGAAGCACTGGGTTAAAGAAACAGGCTAAGGCACTGGAGAGGACCTTTATGGAGTTTTGCAGAAACCCCAAGAAGTATATGCCTGTGTTCAGGGAACCAAGATTATGTTAGTGGTGGAGCCGGGCGTCCCACCCGGGGAGTCCAGTAGTTTTAGGGGCGCCCACATGGATATCTTGCGCCTCCTCCCCAGATGATCTCTTAAGATTTCCCAGTAGCACAAGCATGGCCTCCAACCCCCACCGAGTGTGGCTATAAGCCGGAAGCCCTCCAGCATTTTGGACAGCAGGCATGCGTTTTCCTCCCGAATGCGGCTGATAAGCGTGCCTCGAGGGGTGGTGCCCTCAGCCCCTCCTCAAGATGGGGGATGGCCCTCCTCTTCTGGCTCCCACAGCTCACGTGACTCCAGCCTTCCTCCCGGAGAGTCCGGCCCCTCATCCCCAATTCGGGATCCAGGCTCTTCCGGGACCTCCTCCCACGGGACCCCCAGCGGGCCGCACCTAGCTCAGATGCTGGAAAACGTGGCCTCCCAAGTTCATAGCATGCAGTCTGCCCTCAGGAGGTCCCCGGGTTTGGCTCCAACCTGGTCTTCCCCACGGTCGGGTGCCTCCCTCTCCCACCCGAAGATAGGATTTGAGACCCGTCTTTCCCATCCACTTGCCCGTCTCACGAGCTCAGAGAATGGCGAAGCCGCTACTACCACCCGGCTCCGGGCCGCCGCCCTCCCGACCCCACGCCTCAAGTGGGGGTTGAGTCAAAGGTGCAGGCGGTGCCGGCGGGCATGTATCCCATCCGCACTCAAATGGGGATGGCCCCAAATGGCAAACCCCGCTCCCTGTAACGTTCCAGAGTCCCTTTTTACTGCCTCAAGATTTGTATAATTGGAAAGAGAGGTCCCTTTCAAGTATTACAACTGATCCCTTGGCTATGACCCAGCTGTGAATTGGAGGTCTATATTAAGCTACTCACTTGCCCACTTATGCTGATATCCAGCAATTGCTGGAGAACTTCTTCTGACTGGGGAGGAAAAGAGGCCCTAGTTATGCAAGCAGCAAAGATAAAGCCACCCAGTATAGTAGATGATCACCAGGAAGGGGTGCAAAACCCGCCCGCTGGCCCAGGTGTTTCCCGATGTAGAACCAGGGTGGAATGTTAACTTAGAGGCAGACCGAGACAAGTTGGGGAACTATCGGTAGCTTCATAATCCTCAGGCCGAAATACTAAATTACGCTACGCCGCCATGATCTGTCGAGAAGCTCCACCAGCTAGTTCAGAACAAGGGGATGGAGTCACCCGCCACCTTTATAGGCAGCGCTATCCGTTCAGTGTATAAATGGACCGCGGGTGGATCCCACCGACCCAGTCTACAGCCCTAATCAATAAGCGTGTTCATCGGTGGGAGTGCGGATATTAGGAAGAAGTTGAATCGGATCGGATAACACCCTTAAGGATCCGGCTGATCTCATAAAAACGGCCAATACTGCTTAGCTATTTTGCAGGCAAGGGAGGAGATGGCACAGGATCGCGAAGGCGAAGGAGAATGCATACCGCCATGGCTAGTAGGAGCCTTACAAGCAGCTGTGAGCACTGGCGAGGAAGGCCCTGGTTTGAGCCGATCCTATGGGAATGTTCCCAGGACTCCCCCCAAATGCCCCAACAACCCGGCCTTAGAGCAGATTCAGAATTCATTGCAGGAGGTAGTGGGAGCCTTACGAGCCGCCGCGAGTGGGAACCGGGATTTTGGAGGGCTTCCGAGGTTGCCAAAGGGCTCTCCCGCAGCCCGCCGTCGGCTCCACGCAGTGCCCCTTTGGATAGAGATCAGTGCAGTTATTGCCGCCAACATGGCCACTGGCGCCGAGAGTGTGCTGCCAAGTTGCCAGCGGAGGGTCGTCAACCCCAGCCACGTGGCAGCAGTTACCGGCAACCCTCGGCTCCGGTTTTTAGACCTCAGTCTCCCTACTTTGACCCCCAGTTCCGGGCCTCCCGGAATCCCCGCTAGGACAGCCCGGGTCCCTTCCCCGGGATCGGAGCCCCCCGTTTCGACGGTGGCGTCCGGACCCGGCGACCGGAGCCTTCGGCAGGCTCTGGGATCTTTGGGCTTGAACGAACTGCCGGCTCTTCCCCTTCTCGGGTCGAGAGCGCCCCCACGCGCTTGGCGCGCTCCCCTACTACGGACCAGCAACGGGCAGCTCAATTGGAATCTCGCCGCCTCACGCAAATTTTCACCCAGCCAAAGGGGGACGGACATCTGCCGCTCTCCTCCGGAACCCCCCTCATGCCCCCCGTCGCTCCCGCGGTGGTCACCAAGGCTCTCCAGCCCATTTGGCCTCCGGAAACTGTCCAGGCCCTTAGTGCTCCTCCCGTACGCCCGAGGTGCCCCCCGCCGGTTCTTGAGCTCCCTCCCCAGCATGAACTGCCCGCCCCGACCGCGGCCGCGGCGCCGACGGCTGTGATTGGTTTGGATGCCCTGGCCGCCCACGGGTCAGCAGATGCCTCTGCCATGGTGGCCCCGGTCACCTCGCTCTCCTTATCTCCTTCTGACCCCATCATCCCTGTCTCGGTAGGGGGCCTCTCGATCCCTATGCTAGTCGACACGGGGGCCTCCTACTCTGTGTTAAATTCTACCGTTCCATTTCCGCGCTCGGGGGAGGTCGCCCGGAGTGCGTAAGAGTCTGGGAAGCGAAATGCAGCTTGTTCCTCGCCTGGCTCCTACCCCCGTTTCTGTCGGCCCCGTAGCTACTGAGCACTCTTTTCTTAATATGGAAGACTGCCCCGTCTCACTCCTGGGTCGCGACCTGCTTACGAAATTGAATGCCTCCATTTCATTTTCGGATTCCGGTTGCTCGCTAGTTCTGGACCCCGAGGCAGAGGGGGTCCTCGCTTTCATCGGCTCGGTCCTGCCTGCTCCCATTCCCGAGTCCGTACTAAGGGCGGTGGACCCGATAGTCTGGGATATTGATAACATTGTACAAGCCCCTAATGTACCCCCCGTCCTCATCCAGCTTAAGCCAGGTGCCTACCCAGTGCGGCAGCGGCAATATTGTCTCTCTCAGGCGGTGCGTATGGGTCTCCAGCCCACCCTCGATCGCCTCCTCCGTCTTGGTATTTTGGTTGAATGTCCCTCCCCCTTTAACACTCCGATCATTGGGGTGGAAAAAAAGCGGGATAGCTCCTTTCGAGATGGTTACTGACCTCCGAAAAATTAACGAGATCACTGAAGATCTCCACGCCGTGGTACCCAATCCATACACCCTGTTGACCCTCGTGCCCCCGGACCACGCGTATTTCTCCTGCCTTGACCTGAAAGACGCGTTCTTTTCGGTGGCCATTGCCCCGGAGTCCCGTCCTTTGTTTGCTTTCGAGTGGACTTTCCCTGATGGCCGTAAGACTCAGTTCCAATGGTGCTCGTTACCACAAGGCTTCAAGAATAGCCCCACCCTTTTCGGCACCGCGTTGGAACGCCGGCTGCGGCTCTGGGCCCCCCCGCCCGACGTGCGTCTCGTCCAATATGTGGACGACCTCCTCCTCTCTGCCCCCTCGGAGGAGGCTTGCTTGGCGGGCACTATCGGTCTTTTAAATTTTCTGGCTGCGGAGGGTTTCCGGGTTTCCCAGTCCAAGGCTCAAATCGCCCAGACCTCGGTGTTGTATTTGGGATACCGCCTTCAAAGGGGGGAAAGGGCCCTCACGGACTCTCGTAAGAACGCGGTATCCCAAATCCAACTACCTACCACGCGAAGGGAGCTCCGGAAGTTTTTGGGAATGGCGGGGTACACGCGTAACTGGATTCCCGGTTACGCTGCTCTGTCTAAACCCCTCTATGACATGCTTAAGGGCCCGGATGCGGGCTTCATGGAATGGACGGCGGAGCGGGGCTCCGCCTTCCGAGACATAAAGCGAGCGCTAATAGAAGCCCCGGCGTTAGGATTGCCAGATCCCACCAAACCGTTTTTTCTTTTTGTCCACGAACAGTCGGGGGTGGCCAAGGGGGTGCTGACACAGGAGTTTGCAGACACCCACAGGCCAGTAGCGTACCTGTCCAAGCAGCTGGATTTGGTCTCGGCTGGGTGGCCAACCTGCCTAAGAGCGGTGGCGGCCACATGCACGCTGGTAGAAGATGCGTTGAAGTTCACGTTGGGAGCCCCTCTTACAGTCTACGTGCCCCATGCTGTCTCTGCAGTACTGGAACAGAAAGGGGCCCAGTGGCTCACACAGCAACGCATGACTCGATACCAATCGGTGCTCATAGACAGCCCCGGGGTCCATTGTGAGCTATCTACCCGATTGAATCCTGCCACACTTTTGCCCGATTCGTCAGACGGACCGGAGCATGACTGCATCCAAACTCTAGATCTCAGTTATGCAGCTAGAGTGGGCCTCCGGGACGCCCCGTTGCCAGATCCTGACCGGGAATTCTGGTCGGATGGAAGTAGCTTCATGGAGTCTGGGCTGCGTTTCACCGGTTACGCGGTGGTCACCCTAGAGGACACCGTCGAAGCCGCAGCGTTACCCCCCTCCCTTTCAGCCCAAGCCGCGGAGCTGGTGGCTCTCACTAGGGCCCTCATTCACGGGAAGGATTTACGGGTTAATGTATATACGGATTCTCGGTATGCTTTCGGGGTTTTACACGCATTCGGGGAAATGTGGGCCCAGCGAGGGATGTTAACCACCAATGGGGGAGCGATTAAAAATGCCCCACAAATCCGCGCCCTCCTGGACGCGGTTCATCTGCCAGCGGAGGTAGCTGTTGTTCACTGCAGAGCCCACCAGGGGGGGGACTCCCTGCTAAGTAGAGGGAACCGACGAGCCGACCTAATCGCCAAACGGGCTGCCAAGGGACCGGAAGGGACGCTCCTCCCCCTAATCCCTGCCGTGCCGGATCTTGACCCTGTTTATACCCAGTCGGAAGACCGGTTTGCAGAAGGGGAAGGGATGCAGCGCAACGAAGGGGGGTGGTGGGTGACTATCCAGGGGAAGGTTTATGTCCCGGGTGGGATGGTGTTCCTGGTGCTGAAAGTACTACATGAAGGCACTCATGTGGGGAGGGAAGGGTTAGCCAATTGGTTCGACACGTATTTCATTGGGGCAAGGGTGCGCATGCAAGCTGAAGCCATTGTCAAGAACTGTGTTAACTGTCAGCGTGTGAATTCGTCAGGGAACCAGCCTCGCCAGCAGGGGTCAGTGTTTAGGGGAAGTCACCCGGGAGCGAGCTGGCAGTGCGACTTCTCAGAGCTCCCTCCAGCTATGGGATATCGATACCTGATGGTATTCGTAGACACCATGACCGGCTGGCCCCTAGCTTTCCCCTGCCGCACTTCCCAAACTAAGGAGGTGGTGAAGGTCCTACTGAACGACATTCTTCCGGTATTCGGGTTTCCGTGGGAGGGCATAGATTCCGATAATGGCCCGCATTTCGCCTCCCAGACCATGCAGGAGCTGGCAAGGGCCCTGAATATCCCATGGAAAATGCATAGCTCATGGCGCCCCCAGTCCAGTGGGGTCGTGGAACGGATGAACCGTTCCCTGAAGGCGGCTCTGACAAAAATTGTAGAGGAAACTTCCCTAAAATGGCCACAGGCACTCCCCTTAGCATTGCTCCGCGTTCGGACGACCCCCCGGGGTCGTCTCAAGGTTAGCCCCTTTGAAGCTTTGTTTGGCCGCCCCTATCCCCTGACCAGGCCAGGTCTAGAGGACGCGGGGGAAATTGGAAACACGCTGACCGCCAAAATTTCTGTGTGCGGCTTGGCAGTACCGTCTCCGCCCTACATCGGGACCTTAACGAGCTGAAGCCCACTGGACTCTACGCCCCTTTACACCCGTTCAACCCTGGAGACTGGGTCTACCTCAAGTCCTGGAAGAAAGTCCCATTGAAGCCAGTGTGGAACGGCCCCCACCAGGTCCTACTCACAACCTATTCTTCCGCAAAACTCCACGGGATCAAGCCCTGGATTCACTATAGCCGCCTAAAGCAGGCAGTGCCCCCTGCACTCGAGGAGCGAAGGAAAGACCGAGCCGCGGATCCAGGGGACCTTTGGACTTCAGAGCAGGGCCCGGGACTCTGCCTACGTTTTCGCCGCCAGGTTACCAAGGACCCCGGATCGGTGGTCGGAGCCGACGGGAGCGAAGCGGAGGATAACGAAGACCGCGACTGATCCCACCCCGGATGCTCCCTCTACCTAGCCCTAGCTGTTTTGGGCTGGTAGGCTATTGGAGAGCATTGGACGCCTCGGCGTACTACTCTGGACTCTGCCCGCATTTTCGTACCACCGTTTTCGAGCTTTTCAACCAGGACACATGCCTAGCTTTTCTCGTGATTTCCGTAAGGATGCCGGCCGCTCTGGCCCAATGGGGACCAGAGTCTCAGGCTTGCCTGGTGCAACTCGGGAAACGGAGAGAAAGAACAAAACTCTTCTGGGTTCAAGTCACGGGGTCGGAAGAGGTGAGATGCTGCCCGGTGAGGCTACCCGCCACCCTAGCCCAAACTCTCCGAGAAGGCGCCACACCGGGGGGCCCTTGCTTATGCGAAGGGGGGAGACGGCTGATGGCCCCTCATGGATTTTCGCCATTCTCGCCGTTTCGCTCGTCTCCCCGACAGGGACTCACGCTGTTCTAGACCACCCCCTTCGCCCGCCTCTCCAGTTCCTTGCCAATGTGGGCAACATGTCCGACTGTTGGCTCTGGTACAAGACTCAGAATGCTTATACTGGGACCTGGGCGCATTACAAACAAGTGGCACGCCCCCTAAACTGGTGGTCCGATTTCACATCATCATCATCAGAGACTGTTAACCTACTCCAGTGGCCTGCAACGAAAACCCCGCAGCTGGAATGGGTGAACGTGCCCACAACTTGGGAGCTATCTCAGGTGTCTCGGATGGGGTCTAAAGGAAGGGAGGTCTTCTCCACCTCGGTGTTCGCGGAACATGTGGGCCGTTTTCCCTTATGTATCCACAAGGCAGCGGGGAAGTGGGATTATGGGAGTCTTCCTCTCAGCAGTTGTGCTGCGGTACTAACTTTTAGCGAAGGGGGGTGGATCCCGGAGGGAGGGTCCGTCTCGTACCTCTCGGTAGCCGGCAGATCCCCTCAGAGCTATTTATCCCTGACGGATTCACACACCTCTTTAAAAATACCTGTGCATGAGGCAGGCGCTTTGGGTCATGTTTGGCGGTCTGTAAACAACACATGGGAGGAAGCCGCCACCTCCATTCTACCGTGGCTAGCCATTCTGCAACTTTGTGTTAGGACTGGGAAAGGGAATGTTTTGGAATCACCTGACTGTAAGTCTTTGGAGTCAGCCTACCCATCCGAATCTAGGGCATTGTTGCTAAGTGAGCAGGGCCTGTATTTTGTATGTGGGGCGGTGGGAAGAAAGGTGATCCATCATGACTGGCGAGGACTCTGTTCGTTCGGTTCCGCTGTCCTTGACCTCCAACAGTACAAGTCGTTACGAGGTCGCCCCGTGCTGAACCTAGGCAGCAGACACCCCAGGGCGATCGAGAACCCTCTAGTGGGCGAACAACACCCCTGGTTCGATACCTTCCTTCGTACCATTTTCCCCCAGATTGGCGTGTATGAGCTGGAGAATGCTGTTAAGAACCTCTCCGCCATAGTGGACTTTGGCTTGCAAGCCACCGCCCACAAGCGGTGTGACGGTCCTGCAGACTGAGATACAATGGGTGGCCGACATGGTCTTGCAGAACCGTCGGGCGCTGGACATCCTCACTGCCCAGCAGGGCGGGACTTGTGCCATGTTGGGTGAGCATTGCTGTTTCTACGTTGACCTGGGCGGCAATATCACCACTAATGTGGCCGAGCTGCAGGACCTTGTTCACCCCTTAGACGGTATCAGCCAATCCTCCTTCTGGGATTCCCTTTTGGGGTGGCTACCCGATATCTCCTGGTTGCGACCCTTGGTACTCCTTGGTTTTCAGGTTTTGATCATATGTGTGTTAGTATGTTGTTGTGTCCAGTTTTTCCCGCGTCTATGCATCGCCTGTTGTATAAAAAAACCCGCTCGGCCCGCTATCGGTGAGGAACCCATTATGCTCCTCACCACGCTGGATCACCCGGTGCATCCAGGGCCCCCTCCCGCGTATTCCCAGGTGGTGCAAATGTCTGGGCATCCATGCCATTCTGCCATGGCATGAAAGCCCAGAAAGGGGGGAAATGATAGCGGAGCCAGGAGAGAATCCCGCTCCTGGACTGTGCCAGAACTAAAACGATTGAAAGATTATTCTGTTTTGTATTTATTAGGTAGAAACTAGTTTGTATTAGATAGAAATAGGATTTGTAAGTTTCCCTGTACTTGTGTTTGTATGGAACCTCCTTGGCCCAAGGCAGAGAGCCATCTCTGCCTCACCCGGACCCATCCCATTCACGTGTAAAGTTTCTTGATGCACGCGGACAAAGGGAAACCTCCGTCGAGGCGCCTTGCCCTGCCTAATCCCATCAGCAGGCAGATAAGGGGAACACGTCATTGCTCTCTGCCTCCTGACCCTGGACACCTGGAGAAAACCTTTGTGTTTCCCCCGTCAGTGAACACGTCATCGCCTCGCCCTGCTCTGGCGCGAAACTTGAGAAGGGGATGCCTATCGGACACTGATTGGTTCCTGCATGTTGCAATGTATGATTGGTTGTTTTGAATTTTGTTAATGAATGGTGGTGGGCTGTCTTTGGTTCTCCCGGTCCCCCGACGGGAGAAAGTGTACTTAAGGGGTTGCAAAGCTGCTAGGCGGCAGAGCTGTTGTGCGGAAGGGAGGTGCTGACACCTAGGTCAGCATCTCAATAAATCTCTTTTATTTATCCAAGCCTTGTCGGGTCTTGCTTGGGTTCCTGGGCGCTGCCGAGAGCGGGATACCTCTGGAACGGAAAGTGTTATCCTGAGCAGCGCGGTAACAATCTGACAATGAAAATAAAATAAATAAATAAAAATGGAGGTTGTGCAGGGCTACAGGAGGGAATAGAAAGAACAAGGAGAGGGAAGGTGAAGTCTAGGAGGAAGAAGGTTGAATGTGGGCGTGGGAGAGGCCACTAAGGTGCAGCAATGGTCTGGGGAAAAAAACCTGGAGGGAGCATTATGCACTGGGTGTGTCAAGCACTACTGATTTGAATTTTAAAAAAAAATAGCATAAAAGTACTCCAAAAACCTGGAAAAAAATGAACAGAAAACAAAATGACTCCTAAAGGAAAGGAAATGCTTGCGGAAAGAAAAAAAGAATGGTGATGGAGGCCTGAAGTGACAGAAAGCACATCCACTTTCACTGCCTGGATACACATTCGAGGAAAATAATGTAGAATTCTATTACTTGAAAGTGACTCTTGCCTGTAAAACTGACATTAAGAAACTGAGCCTTCTAGTCCAGTTTCATACTATCTCAAAGATTGGTTCAAGCTTCAGGCATACCATGGAAAAATTTATGCTGCAAAGCCCAGCAAGCTGTGACCTTTTATAACCCAGATAAGTACCTCCAGGTGCAGGGAGGACTAGCTTCTACCCCTGACTCCCTTCTTCCCAAGGCTGAGAATGTAAAGTCATATACCATCCAAACAGTGAATTGAAATCATGAGAGTAAGAACTTGTGAGAAGTGGGCTGCACTTAGCTGCAGATAAGTTAGCCACACTATCTTATTTCAGCTGGAAAAGTAACATATGATAAACTGAATGAGTCCTATTACTGTGTAGATAGTCTGATTGAAATAGTTTCATTTTAATCTTGTCATTGTTCCTTTTAGAAATATTCCTGCCTGGTTTTATTCAATCAGTTTAATTATACTCTTGTGGTATTTGCCTCCAGGCAACTTCAATCTGATTCTAGCACCTAGGCCTATGTGGCTACACCTACCAAGTTAATTAATTTGTGGAACTCTTTCTGCAACTGATCTACCATGCAGGGGTGACTTTCTAGGCTTCAGTTCCAGGATGGTTGGAAGTTTGCCCTTTGGCTTCTGGATGTTTAAGTAGACAAAGGGCTGGTGGCATCTACTAAGACTGAAGTGTGAGGTCTCATACCCCAGGGTTTTGTAATTTTGTGTGTTTAGCCCTTCCCAAAAATCCTTTCGACTGGGGCTTCTTGATAGACACAAGTATCTCCCCAGATGAAATGAAGGAATCTCTTAATTAAAGGAGAAGTTCATTCGTAGCACAATTCATGATATTCCCAGGCATTTCCCCTTGACATTGAAGGGCGGGCAGGGGAACCAGATAAATTTCTGTCTGGGTTTAAGAGGGACTTTGCATAGTTGCAGGTGAGTATTTGTCTAGATCAGGGGTCCCCAAACTACGGCCCGGGGGCCAAATGTGGCCCCCTGAAGGCATTTATCCGGCCCGCCAGGCATGGCGGCGATGGCTCCATTCATGTGCAGTGGGGGCTCGAGGGAGAGGAGGAACCAGCCCCAACGGCTGTTGATTGCAATTACATGATGGCACCCCCAAATCTCCATGAATTTTCTGACCCAGAGTTGGAAACCTTACACGTGGCAACTCCTGCTCCGCCCTTCCCTCTTGGCTACTCCATGTGTTGCTCTCAGGCTTTCTGTTCCGCCTCACTCTCATTGGCATCAGCCAGGCTGGCGAATCGCTCGCTGGCTGCTAGGGAGGAAAGAACCCAGGAAGATACCTGATCCTGGGTTAGATGGAATGCTTCAGTGGGAAAGGTCTGCTTTTTTTTTTTATAGGGGAAGGTGTTCCACAGCCTCCCCAACAATATTTGGAGCCCACCCTGTACTTGACATACTTTGGTCACTGTTCTAAAAATAGACCATGACAGAAAGGCTGAAAGGTGAAATCAAACATTTTACAATCATTTGTGCACAGGAATTTGTTCATAGTTTTTTTTGTCCGGCCCTCCAACAGTCTGAGGGACAGTGAACTGGCCCCCTGTTTAAAAAGTTTGGGGACCCCTAGTCTAGATCTTCCTACTCTTACCATTGCATAACCACATGTTATTACAAACACCTACACATCCTTGCTTTTCAGGCCCTACACTTTAGCTAAGACAATTTGTCCAGAAACCATACATTTTCTCAAATGCAGCCCTGAGAAAACATATCCTGGTTGTAATTCTTGTGATTTAAAATCCAGCATAATGTTGGACTTAGATAAAAAGATCAGGTTCCCAGACTGAAACCAAACATCCCTGACTAAGCTTTCTTTTTGCACATGTGCCCTAACCCTCCTACTCCAAGAACTAAAAATAGCTGTGTAGTATAAGATGCCAGAAAAGTCCGGCTGTAAGTTCCCAAAGCAGCTGTTTCTCCTGCCAGAAATAGCTAGGCTGGGTCTCATTGGCCGTGCCCTGGCCAATATACCCATGTGAACATGCTTCTTGTTGAAAGGAAGGATGGCAGATATTCTGTTTGCCTGATGGAGCTGGAAAGAAACATAGCGTCTGTATAAATAACAAGTGTGAAACAATTTCTCTCCAAAAGCCCAAATGGATTGTGTCTCACTACGGTTGAGTGTGTTGATGACAAATGGGGACTGTTTAAGATTATGTGAAATGTAGAAGTTATATCTGTGAAGACTCATTCAAGGCCCAAACCAGATGTTATGTTTGGCAGTGAGTTGGGTTGGGATTCCCCTGACCCTTCTTTGAAGTTTGAATAGCCAAACATGACATTGAGAACCCATTTGGCTTGGGACTATGGCAGTGGTGGTGAACCTTTGGCACTCCAGATGTTATGGACTACAATTCCTATCAGCCCCTGCCAGCATGGCCAATTGGCTGATGGGAATTGTAGTCCATAACATCTGGGACCACGGGACTATGGCAAAGGGGAAAGAGGGGCTTCACTCTCTCTGTTTCTCAAGGGCTTTTTAAAATTTCATTTCATTTCATTATCTTTATTAGGCATAGATAAAACAATGATCAGACTAACAACAACAACAAAAGTTAATAGGCAATCAACAGGAGTGAGCGGTTGTTGATAAAGCTGTCGTCAAAAACTTTGCTACATCTGCAGTTCTTTTAGTACAAATCTTTAGATCATTCAGGAGCAGATGTATCTTGTCTTGGTCAGAAATGGCAAGACATGAATTAATATGAGGTTCATTGTAGTGACTCCTGAATTCTGTATAGTGGAAACAATACAAGAGTATATATAAGCAGTTGTTTCCACTTGGTTGGCAGAGTTCTTGCTTGTAACGGGACCTGAAGGAATCTGCCATGGAGAACTGCAGAAGGGAGTACGTTTAGATGGGCTTGCATAAAAAAGCATTTCAGCAATGGGGATGAGAGATTTTTAAAGTAGGCCAGAAGGGATCCATCAAGTGGAGGAAGTCCATAGCTATATGACGAGCAAGGCCTGTTAGTTTCAGATAGCAGTTTTTGTCTTTTCAAATCAAGTACTCTTAGTTTTAAGATGCAAAAGGTACTGATCTTGTTCTGTGGAAAAAGTTCCACAGAAAAACCTAAGGTCGTAGTATAATTTGTAATGTGTAGGTTCCATTTGGAGCGGTATGAATCAGCGAGCATGTTAGCATGTCTGGCCTTGCATTATGATGGAGTATCCCTGAGATGTCTACTCTAGACCATCTCATGGAACGTGGTGGGATGGTCTAAACATCTTGGGTATACTGATTTTAGCAACTATCTATCCAAATTTGATCTAATTTTCCTAACAAGAAACTTGGAGCCCTGATACCATTGCTTTGAAGGGTTTTCAATCCTCTGACCAAATGGTCTACAGACGGAGGTACAACTGATGACTGTGCTAAACTCGGGGTCTTCGGATAATCTTTTTTGGCTATTAAAAATGCTCAATCTGCTGAAGTCTCACTCTCTTTCTTTGAGAAATTAACATCCCTAATTATTACAGTAACTCAACCAAGTCTCAAACCCAGCAATTCTACTTCTCACTCTACAAACGATTCCTGGTTTGATCTGGAATGTCTTCAATTAAAAACTCAATTTTGAGTCCTTTACTGTCTCTTCATTGAATGTCCATCCCAATCAGCGAGTGAAGACAACATCTTATGTCGGAAAGACTTTTACAAATGGATGCAGATTAAGAGAAGTCAATTGTAAAAAAAACCTGGAATATTCTTATCGAAGCTACAAACTCAAAGGACCCAAAAAATGTATTGTCGAAGACTTTCACAGCCAGAATCACTGGAGTACTGTGTGGTTTCTGGGCTGTATGGCCGTGTTCTAGCAGCATTCTCTCCTGACGTTTCACCTGCATCTGTGGCTGGCATCTTCAGAGGATCTGATCCTCTGAAGATGCCAGCCACAGATGCAGGTGAAACATCAGGAGAGAATGCTGCTAGAACACGCCCATACAGCCCGGAAACCACACAGGACCCCAAAAATGTTTGGCAACTTGTGTCTGGTGTCCCTTGACCAAATTTAAACCCTTCAATCCAATAATACCAGATGTTACATGGTGGAATCATTACCACAATATTTTTTTTGAACCATCAGTTCTTGCAATTTCTGCTGAGGTTCCACCACTTCATAAGATGCTGGAATAGCCATTTGTTTCCTCTGAAGAGGTATCCAGCCCGATCGGTCAGTTGAAGAGAGGCAACCTGACCTGATGGTATCCACCCAGAAATATTTATTAATCTTTCCGATAACTGGTCTTCAGTCCTTGCCAACTTATTACCAAAATTGTTTCTCAAGTTTAAATGGGCTAGGGGTCTATTCGCCCCGTTGTGGGGATCCAAGCGCACTAAACATTTAACATGATGAATCCTAGTTCAAACCTAAGATTTCATTTGGACCTTACAAAATTCACCATCCAATAATGTAATCCCCTCAGAACTAGTGTGTATGGTGAGCCCCGTTTTGTACTTCTCCATAATGCCACATGGTCTTCTTTGGTGGAATTCAGAAATCACCTAAATCACTTACCACTTCTCTTTGTCCTGCTAATTCTACACTTGAAATGTCTCATTATATAAAATACAGGGTAATCTGTGATATGCAAGCTAATCTAGTAATTTTTGTTGGACTTAACTGGGAATCATATCTACTGTGACCCTGACAAGTGATAAAAGAACAGCCAACATGTTAACATTATACCCTGGAGCATGGCGTGTTTACATCTAGACATTCTTAGCATTACAAAGGACAAAAAGTACTAGACAGAAAGCACCCTGGTCTGTTAGTTTTTGCAGACAACAAATATCCCAATGCCTTTGATTCAGTCAGTAAAGCGGTGTTAAGTAATAATGGCAGATTCAGGTTTTATGAGTGTGTAACCTCTATTTGTGGGTTCTGTGGGGCAGAACTTGGAATGAGTTTGCAGCAACAAATTAAAAAAAACAAAATTGTTTACTTTCTTAACATATAACATCAAACATCAACATTTAGCATCACACTTCAAGGTCCTGTTCAGGTTTCATTTCAAGTCCTTCTAGTTACAGTCTTCTGATATTGCCAAGTTCAATTCTTCCTGCAAGTGGGTTGGCTCCTGAAGACTCCAAGGGCTTGGTGAACAGGATTCAACATGATGAAGGTTTCCAGAACTCTCACCCATTACAAACACGCACAAAAAACCCTGAAACAATAAACTCCAACATTTACAACATAGCAAAAATAAACAACTATGTTCCCAGTAGTTCCCAACAACATTGCAGTTACACCTTGTTAAGGGCTTATACAAATCAAGGTCCGAGTCTGGTAGCCTCCTGCTGCTTTGAGTCTCCACCCCTTTCTGGGTCAACCCATTCTGAGCATGGGGGTTACAAGTGCAAGTTTTATTTGCTGGATTTTCTCCAATTTTGGCATTTAAAGGCACAAAAATCCTACCGGAAAAGGGATATGGAAGATCCACGGTCAAAACCTTCTTAGCTATAAAGCTTAGCTGGCGATACCAGGGAGCCCTCTTTTTAGCTTAGCTCATAGCTCTGACAAAAAGAAATAAATGCAGATTATTGTAATCTCCTTGAGCTCTTAAGAAAATTGTGCAAGGAATAGTACCAGTGAGTCCCAAAGTGGCACCAATCTCCTGTATTCGGTAAATTACACAAATGGAAGAGAAGAGAATAATGTTGTATTTCTTAACCACTCCCTCTACACTCCCCACAGAGAATAAAACTCAACTGAAAACAATTTCCTGGAGGTCCCTGGACTAAGAAATATCTGGCTGCCCTTGACCAGGGCCAGGCTTTTTCATCCCTTGCCCAGACTGATAGACCTGGGCCTTGCTTGACCTGGCTCAGTTCTCCAGGGCCTGTAAGACAGATGTTCTGCCAGACTTTCCCTCTCCCCCTCCTTCCCCTTTCCCCAGGGTAGGTGAACCTCAACCAGAATACAGGCCTCCTCCCCTTTCCCTCTCATCCTCCTTCCCCTTCCCCCCCTCCCAGATGGGTGGGCCTCAACCAGATTACAGGGCCCCAGGCAGACCGCCACCTCCTCTCTGCCCAATGGAGCAGGCGGCTGCCTTCTCCATCGAGCAGAGGGGGTTTGCATGCCTGGCGCTGCCAGCTTGCACAGCACGAGAGCTGGCAGCACCAGGCAGAGGGAGGGGGGTTGTGTGCCTGGTGCTGCTGGCTCACGCAGCACGTGAGCCAGTAGCACTAGGCAGGCTGCCACTGCTGCCATCCCCTCTCTGCCCAAATGAGGTGGCTGCCTTCTCCTTGGGGCAGTGGGGGGTTTGCATACCTGGCACTGCCGGCTCGCACAGCAGGCCACCGCTGCACCCCCTCTGCCCAATGGAGCACGCAGCTACCTTCTTCGTAGGGCAGAGGGAGTTTGTATGCCCGGTGCTACTGGCTCGTGCAGTGCGAGAGCCAGCAGCACTAGGCAGGCTGCCGCCACCGCCATCTCTCTGCCCGACAGAGCAGGTGGTTGCCTTCTTCGTGGGGCAGAGGGGTTTTCATGCCTGGTGAGCTGGCAGCACCAGGCAGGCCACTGTCACCATCCCCTCTCTGCCTAATGGAGCAGGCGGCTGCCTTTTCCATGGGGCAGAGGGGTTTTTCATGCCTGGCAATAAATGTTTATCCTGTTCGGCCCACGACCTAAAGTGTGTTTTGAGTTTTGGCCCCCTGTGCGATTGAGTTTGACACCCCTGAAAGGTCTCTTCCAGTTAACAACATGCAATAAAGACACTCCAGGCCAATATTTTAGTTTGGGTATAGACAGGGTTCCTGTTTGGCACCTTAAAATTGTTTCAAAGTATCAGGTGAATGCCACCTGAAATAAAATTTTAATGTTTTTATTGTTGTTATTTTAAACTTACTGATTGTATTGACATTGATGTAATTTTTTTTTAGGCCAATCTCCTTTCCCAGCGCCATTCAGAACTTGCAAGCCCACTGTGGGCTCACCAGCCAAGGTAGCCCCACCCCCATGCCATAGTACCAATCTAATGCAGGCTCACCAGTTGATGCAGCCATGCCCTCCAATGCCAACCACCTTCCTGAGTGACAATTTGGGCTTGCAAGCCCACTGTGGCAGATTATTGCCAATTTGGGCAGGCAAACCTAATGCAAGCTCCCCAGCTGAGGACCCCAACCCCCATGCTAAAATATAGTTCTGGAGTTTCTAAAATACAGTTTAATGCATTCCATTGTTCTTTATGGTCGTATAATTTGTTTAATGCGCGTTCCGTCTTTCACCCGTTCGCCAGGCGTTTGAGATGAGCCAGAAAGGAGTGATTCCAAGAAGGACAGCATTTCGCGCCTTTCCCCAAAAAGGCTTCCCGGCAGGAGCAGGAGGAGCACGACGGAGGCGGAGAATCCCCGTTTGCGGGGCGGGCTGATCCTCTCGCAGGGCGGCCTTGCCCGGCCCCCGGAAGTCTCACCAGCCTTCCCCGGCGAGGCGGAGCCGCCTTGCCGCAGGCGCGTTTTTCTTTCCCAGGAACGAGAGTGGCGGGGCAGCTTCTGCAGGGAAGCGGCGAGGGAGTGAACGAGGCCACCCGGAACTGGGTCTCGCCCGGCCCGCCTCTTTCTCTCGCGCTCGTGTTTCTTCTTGCCTCGGCCCCCCGCCGGCCATGCGGCGCGCAGCTGAGACTCTCCTGCGCCTCCGGGGTAGCTCGAGGGGCACGAGGCGCGGCGCCTGACAGCGCTTGTCTGCTTTTGCACGGGGCGTTGCTGGAGAGGGCAGCAGGCGGGATTTGGCCATTGCGAGGCGGACCGCCCAGGCACGAGGGGAAGGGGGTCTTTGGAAAGGGGAAATGTTGCTTTCGCTGGTGCTGCACACCTACTCCATGCGCTACGTGCTTCCCGCCGCGGTGATGCTGGGCACCGCGCCCACCTACATCCTGGCCTGGGGAGCCTGGCGCCTGCTCTCCACCCTGCTGCCCGCCCGCCTCTACCACCAAGTGGATGACCGGCTGTACACCATCTACCAGAGCATGGTGCTCTTCTTCTTCGAGAACTACACCGGCGTACAGGTGACTGCTCGAGGGACACAAACTCTACCCTCCCCCCATCCAGTCGTGAAGGAGGGGGCCAAAAATAGGTCGCCTCTCCTGTGTCTTTGTCAAAGGGGTTCATCCACATTTTTTTGTCACTGCTTAGCTCAGTGGTCTCTCCTGCACAGCTTCTGACTTCTTGGGCACAAATGCACATAGCCTGAATATGTTGATGTGCTGTGTATGTCTGTGAGATTAGGGGTGGGTATGTTTAAAAAAGTAGATGTGAAAGTAGGAATGAGCCATTCCACTTTCAAAAAGGTGTGTGCACAATGTTCCATACACGAGCCCTTCAAACTTGGAAGAAGGTGTTGTAACTGAATATGCATACCTGAGTACAAGTGAGAACTAGCCTCCTGCTTGAGGGAGAGATGGTGAAGGTGTTTTATGTCTGGATGCTGGCACTTTACATGTGTTGCTTGTGTCCATTTTAATGGGATGTGGAAAACAGAAGAAGGTTCACTTCTGAATTATAGCTATGGAATGGAAAAAACTGAATAAATAAAAGCAACCTGCTGTACTGACCAGTTTAAAATAATGCTGATGCTCAGTCCTTCTCAAAAAGAAACCAAGCACTCCGACCAGGAAGCCCTGCCCCAGTCTCACGTGTCTGGTGGGAGGAAAGTACAACACATGGTCAAAAGGCCTGTGCTTTGGCAAGAATGTTGTAGCCCACATGAAAACCTTTCCTCTTCTATGAAGGTCAGTGGTCTTCGGTATGACTTTTTCAGCATTCATCCTTCACCAGGTTATGAGGATTTTAAAGTAACCATAAGCAACCTGAAGCACTTGGTTTAACTTGTTCAGTTTATTTTCCACTTCATCAAATGATTAGGGGTTTTTTGGAGTGGATGTGTGTGAAGAATTGGTCATTCCACACATTCAGCAACGTTCTTGGTTGAACTGTAGAAGTGTTGTAGGGAACAACTCTGGATGACCTAAACAATTACTTTATGACCTTTGCAACAACTTGTAAGGTAGATTAGGCTGAGAGACAGATTCTGGCCTGAGGTCATCCAGAAATCTTTACAACTGTGTGGGATTTGAACCTGGCCTTCCAGAACTTAATTCTGGACACTGCACCACAGTTGTCTTGAATATTAGTCATGCTTAGAAAGTTAGTGTGTACCTAATGAAAGAGAGTTATCCTGGGGATCCTCAAAGTGGTGCCCACCGACACCTTTTCTGGCACCCCAAAATGTTTTTACAAAGCGGGCATAGCCAGGTAGGACTTTTGTGCTCAAGGGTTCTGGTTGGCTACTGGAGAGTTGACTGGTTGTGCACAGTTTTAGAAGCGTTGCTTTGGCAGCAGTTGCCACCACAACACAGCTTACCCACAACACTGGGTAAGCTGTGGCAGCAATTTTGTGGCTGACTCAACCTGCTGCAACTGCTAGCTTGTGGCTGCGCCCACCACATTGTGTCAGAATTCCAAGGTTGCCACATGCTCAAAAAACTTGGGGAGTCCCGATGTACATTCACACGAAGTGTTAATAGGAATGAAAACTGATACTGTAGAACTTGAAAACGTGCAGAAAAGAGCAACCTAAATGATCAAGTGCAATAATAAAAAAAATAAAAAAAATGTTGAGGATCTGTTTAGCTTAGAAAAAATGTGAGTAAGGAGAGGGATGACAGAGGTCTATGAAATTATGCAGAGTGTGGAGAGGGTGGACAGGAATAAGTTTTTCTCCTTGTTTTGTATTACTAGAATCTGAGGTCATCCGCTGAAGCTGAAGGGTGGGAGATTCAGGACTTGCTACTTTGTGTAACTCATAGTTAAATTGTGGAATGCTGCCAAAGGATGTGCAACAGGTGATGGCTGCCAATTTGGGATGCTTTAAAAGGGGAGTGAACAAATACAGGGAGAACAGGGCTATCAGTGAATGCTGATTCAATTGACAGCGAAGTGTTGCATCTTACAGGCTGCCAGCCATTCAGTTTGCAGGGGGGAAAAATCAAATTCAAAATCCACTTTGGAAAGAAAGATTCACTAGCAACAGACAGTTAATGTGAAGAACTGTAGACTAGATTGAAAATAGATCTTTAAAGGTTACGTTTATTATACACTAAGGGCTGATAGTTATGGACCTCTGCTCCCTCCAGTGCAAGAGGTAGCCTATGTCTTTGTACAGAGTTGCTGAGGAGCACTAGCAGGCGGATGTTGTTCAGCAGCTGGCCTGCCTGTAGGCTCCCCAGAAGCAACTGGTCAGCTACTGTGAGCAGAATGCTGAATTTGGTAGGCCTTTGGTCTAAGCCAGCTTGGTTTGTTTAATGTTCTGAAAGGTTTTCTCCAGTCTTCTAATATATGTCTGTATATTGTGTCTAAAACGTATTTATTCTGCCCTTCCTCTAAGGAACCCAGAGCAGAATGGATTTTCTCCCCTTCCACGTGTTAAGAACACAACAGTCCTTTGAGGTAGGTTAGGCTGACAACAGTGCCCAAAGTTATCCAGTGAGCCTTTGTGGCAGCACGGGGATTTGAAGCAAAGGTTCCCAGTTCATAGTGTAAAGCTTATACGAATGGTTTTTAGCCCATAGATTAGACCCTCAAGTGCGTTGCAAAATCCCGCCTCCTGGGTCAGGAGCCTCTTATTCTTATTTCAAGTTTGATTATGAGGTGGGTGACTGTTAATGCTTTGTAGTGGTAAATAAGGAGGTCTTTTGTCTCACACAGTCTTCATACCCAATTACAGTCATAGTTCCTGGAGAGGGCACAGCCCTTTTTCAAGGCTATTTTCATCAGTAATGTGTGTTACTCTAGCACAGTGATATGCAGTGGTCTGGGAGACATCTGTGGCTCTTTTGCCATGCCACTTGTGACTCTCTTGAGAATCATTCCCCAGTGTTTCGAAAAAATAAAGAAGGTTCTTAGCCCTGAGGGCTTTTGGTTGGCAGGTGGTTCTAATTTGAAACATTGGCCACTAGAGCAGGGGTCTGAAACCTGTGACTCTCCAGATGTTCATGGACTACAATTCCCCTCAGCCCCTGCCAATTGGCCGTGCTGGCAGGGGCTGATGGGAATTGTAGTCCATGAACATCTGGAGAGCCACAGGTTGCAGACCCCTGCACTAGAGGAATGGGTTAGCTGCAAGTCTCCTCATGCCAGAGATATTAGTAAATGTGGCTGTTTGGGTTGATAGCATCTTTGAATGTGACTCTCTGCAAGCTGTGGAGTGAGTACTACTGCTCTAGCACAAATGTACAAACAAATGTACAAAATTCTCTACTGGCTGTATAGATACATACATGTATCCAGTATCACTGAATACAATTTATTCACTTCTCACCTTGATGTTTTCTATCCTTAACCACCTTGATGTTTACCAACCTTTTTTGAGATCACTTAAACATCTGGGCAAGTAAATTAGATCAGTTGTAAGATCTAATACTGTTTCCAGTAAACAGATAGTCCACATTTTGTTCACCCAGGCCACAAAACAGATGTCTCATGGTTCCTGTACTTGAGCAGGCCTGAATGAATCCGATGACCCTGAGGTGAAAGGTTTCTGCATCCTGTTATCCTGTACCTCACGTGCTTATTCATCCCCTTCTCATTCATGAATTAAATCATTTTTTTAAGTTTTTTTACATTTCTGTTGGAACACAGTATCTTTCCACTGATAGAAAATCAAAAATACCTGGTATAAACTGGATATGAGAAGTTCTTATGTGTAAGTTTTGCTAATTATACATGCATGTATTTCTCCCATGAGGCTAGTTGAATGGCATAGAGGAAGAATACCATTAGAAGTGGTTTTGAAAGCTAAGTTTTTGGTCAGTATGATACACTTCACTGGGAAGAAAGGAAATTTTTATAAGAAAAAATTGCTTATTTTTTCTACAAGAAGATATATTTATATGATCAGATGTTGTGTTGTTAAAGTACTTCTGTAGAATAGCCCAACTTAGGTGTTTATCTCTTTAGTTAATAGGCAGAGGTGAATCCTTATTAAACAGATGGAAAAAGAAATTAAAAAAGAAATTAAAAAAAGAAATTAAAAAAAAGAAATTAGAGAGGCCAACAAAAACAAAAATGTAGTGGTAATGGGTGATTTTAACTATCCCTATATAAACTGGAAAAATGCATGTTCAGGTCATAGTAAGGAGAGAGCATTCCTGGATATGCTAAATGACTGTGGCTTAGAGCAGATGGTTGTGGAACCAACCAGGGGAGAGGTGATCCTAGATCTAATTCTATGTGGGACCCAGGACCTGGTGCAGGAAGTCAGTGTTGTTGAGCCGATAGGGAACAG
>NW_025949827.1:0-10925 GCF_021028975.2 Sphaerodactylus townsendi
AAGAAGAAGAAGAAGAAGAAGAAGAAGAAGAAGAAGAAGAAGAAGAAAAAGAAGAAGAAGAAGAAAAAGAAAAAGAAAAAGAAAGAAGAAGAAGAAGAAGAAGAAAGAGGAGGAGGAGGAGGAGGAGGAGGAGGAGGAGGAAGAGGAGTTTGGATTTATATCCCCCTTTTCTCTCCTGCAGGAGACTCAAAGGGGCTGACAATCTCCTTGCCCTTCCCCCCTCACAACAAACACCCTGTGAGGTGGGTGGGGCTGAGAGAGCTCCGAGAAGCTGTGACTAGCCCAAAGTCACCCAGCTGGCGTGTGTGGGAGTGTACAGGCTAATCTGAATTCCGCAGAGAAGCCTCCACAGCTCAGGCGGCAGAGCTGGGAATCAAACACAGTTCCTCCAGATTAGATACACGAGCTCTTAACCTCCTACGCCACTGCTGCTCTGGGGTTCGGGGTGTTGGAAGTGAAGGACTTTACACTGTTACGCTGTTTCCTGCCTCAACCTACAGAGGGGTTTTTACTAGAGAGCTAGTGGCTAGATGGGGACCTAGGGATTTGACACCTTTACTCTATCATGCTGGTTCTATCCCTTTGATGTTAGACTGATACTCTAAGGGACTTCCTTCCTTCTGGCTTCTTCCTCGACCCCTTCTCCATTCTATTCCTACCATGCCTAGAGAGAGGATGGATGCTCCACGCATCCATCTCCATCCAGTCAGATTAGGATAGCATAGTGACTCTATCTACCTGTCTATCCAGAATGGAGTTCACTAATAAATACTCTCTTTATTAGACTAGAAACTACAACTGACTCCGACTTTCTTTTGTGTAAGCTTGCGGCACATTGGGATCCATCACACGCGCACGCACACCCACGAGGTAAGGCTTCCGCTGTGTTCTAGCCACCCGTGACGCTCTGCTAACTACGAATAGGGATAATCTCCAACTACCAGGAGCACTTATCCCAACATGGGGAAGGGGGCAAAGCGCCAGCGTTGGCTTCCTGGACCTTGGGCTGACAACAGTTCCAATAAAGTTGAACATTACCTGGTGGAACAGGCTTCCAGGTGAGATCAGGGCCCTGCGGGACTTACAAAGTTTCCTCAGGGCCTGTAAAACGGACCTGTTCCGCCAGGCGTTTGGCCAGCCGGGATGATGTCAACTCCGCCATAAGAACATCTGGCCTCCCGTGGGTACATAAAGGGGGAAGGAGGTGTTGAAGCCATCTGTAGTTTTAGTATTTTATATATTATTTTATTGTAAATTATGTATTTGACGTTTTAAATTGTTTTAGTGTTGATGGACACCGCCCTGAGCCTTTGGGGAGGGCAGTATATAAATATAAACATATATATAGGAAGGAAGGAAGGAAGGAAGGAAGGAAGGAAGGAAGGAAGGAAGGAAGGAAGGAAGGAAGGAAGGAAGGAAGGAAGGAAGGAAGGAAGGAAGGAAGGAAGGAAGGAAGGAAGGAAGGAAGGAAGGAAGGAAGAAGGAAGGAAGGAAGGCAGGCAGGCAGGCAGGCAGACAGAAAGACAGAAAGACAGAAAGAAAGAAAGAAAGAAAGAAAGAAAGAAAGAAAGAAAGAAAGAAAGAAAGAAAGAAAGAAAGAAAGAAAGAAAGAAAGAAAGAAAGAAAGAAAGCTCTTGAAACCTTCCTGAGTTTGCTGACTGGAGTCACGGACCCTTCCACTCTAACTGACACTTTTGTAAGCATGCGACTAAAAAAGAGAGCAGCTTTCTCTCTCTTCCCTGCCCCCAGCCCCCAAAATCAGGTACATCGTCACTGTACCTGAGACTTTCTCTCTCGAGCATCCATTTCCAGAAACGGCTTGCTCAGGGTAAAACGGCCGCGAGATTGGCCTTTCAGATTGCTGTTCATTTACCGCAGAGTGCTTATGTGTCAGCGTTCCTTCTACAGATCTGCAGAAACCATCACTTTTGTTCTCTGGAAATAATCTTCCATGCAACGGGGAGTTAACTTCAGGAGATGTTCCACTTTCCGCTAAATTACGACCACAATTATTTGCCTGGCGTTCGACTGCTACGCGGCACGTTTCCCCCTCCTCAGATGAGACAGCGGATGTGACTGACATTTTGGCGCCCGCTGGCAGATACGTCTTCCCGTGTGTTTTGTCAGACTGATTTGAGGGCTGGAGATCACTATTAGTTTGTAGTACACAGCTGTCTGTCACGTCGCTTCTCTGCGATGGCTGTCTGTGTGCAGGCAGGTCAGAAATTGAAAAGCTCTTTGTGAGCCGGGAAGATTTCTGCAGCACACCGAAATCTTCAGCGCTTGAGACAGCTGACATTTGGCGGCCCATAAAGATGGCTGCCGTGTGATACAGTCCTCTTGACATGTCTGTCCTGGTGTTAACTCCTGCTTGTCTTGCCTCTGCCGGCATCTGGAAAAACAGAGTTGGAAATGGATTCAGTTATTTTACGATTGCTGCTGCTGCTGCTGCTGCTGCTGCTGCTGCTGCATTAGATGGGTATTACCCATCTAATGCTTTACAGAGTTGAGCTGAACAAAATGCTATCCATTTAAAAGGTATTATTCCCTCACCTGAAAGGCACTCTTGCCTCAGCATAAACACGTGGACACAATTGACCAAAGGATCTCCTATTTAGCATCCATTTATTTCAGTAGGACTTGCCTTCAAGATCTTCCTGTCAAATTGTATCCCTAATCTATATATATAAAAATCTAACAGTGTGTTTGTCCCTGATGGTCTCCCTCAGAAGCTGCTGGACGGATCGCCCTTAAATTTTCACAGGACGTCCCTCCCTGTTGCGGGCAGGTAATCGGACCTTCAAACCACCGTAGGTCCATATCTGAGCCAGGTAAAACGTCTTTTTCCTGGCGTACCAGGCCACGAAGCTGCCTCTGTTTAACTGTCACCCTTAGAATGTTCGTGCAGCCTGTCTGTCTGTGGCCTGAGGGCTTAGGATGTTCGTGCAGATGGGCAGAGATGAGCAGTGAAAACAGTAAATAGATAATACTGTTAGGCAGTACAAGTGGAAGTGAAACACATACACACTTTGCCGTGTGAGACGTCCGGTGGGGTCCCCCCCCACACACATGCAGGTAACTTTCACTCTCTGTGCCTCACCCACTGCTACCACACAATACACATCCAGCTCATCCTCACATACCCCACTCTGCCCTCCCTCACATCCAACCACCACTTACCCACTTCCTCACCCATATTCGCCACAGCTCTCTTTTACTAAAAGCGAGCTGGAGTTTGCCTTTTTCTTCTAAGAAAATCCGTGGGGTGGGGGCGAACCAACACTACCGGCTCCGCTTCTTTTGAACGTGGCCCTTTAAGAACCCAGGGAGCTGGCCTCGATCTGAGCGCCTCACCACTTTGCCTCTGCTGCCTGACTGGGATAGCCTGCTTGCCCCAGTTCTGCCTTAACCAAGCCAGGACTGTGTGTGTCAACCAGCCTCATGGACAGCGGAATTCGCACTCTGGACAGTTCCGTTGCGGAATGGGAAGGGTTACCTTATACTAAAAAAACAAGACAGCACCATATAACGATGTGCATTGAAAAGGGAAAGAGGGATTCCATTTGACCACCCCAAAAGGCTATGCTGGGGATCATTGGACCTGCATGGACATCTGTGTGGGTTGTGGACTGTGATCAGAAGGACAATTGCCGCAGCAACGCATGGCTGGGCCTGCTAGTGTTCCATAAAATTCTACACTGCTGACTACTTTGTGCGTAAGTATCCCAGATCCTTACCAAAATCAGCAGGCGTAGAAGCAGTGAATGTTTTGACTTTTTAAAGGCTGTAGAAGACCGTTACAAACCAGCAGCCAACCAAACCAGAAAACAACGAGCCAACGGGAACACACGAAGCTGCCGAATACATAAATAGACGACAGGGCCAAATATCACCTTCTATGACTGAGCGTTGCTTTTGGGCCAAGGTCTGTTCCCAAATTTTCTGCCAGAGATACCAGAGATGCCAAGGATGGAACCCATGAAACGTCACTGATCCACAGCTTTTTAAAAAATTCAGTTCCAACCAAACTCTTATTCAACTATCATGGTAAGCTATTTGTTTATTTATTTAGAAGAAGAAGAGTTTTGGATTTATATCCCCCCCCCTTTCTCTCCTGCAGGAGACTCAAAGGGGCTCACAATCTCCTTGCCCTTCCCCCCTCACAACAAACACCTTGTGCGGTGGGTGGGGCTGAGAGAGCTCCGAAAAACTGTGACTAGCCCAAGGTCACCCAGCTGGCGTGTGTGGGAGTGCACAGGCTAATCTGAATTCCCCAGATAAGCCTCCACAGCTCAGGCGGCAGAGCTGGGAATCAAACTCGGTTCCTCCAGATTAGATACACGAGCTCTTAACCTCCTACGCCAGTTTTTGCACCCCGCCTTTGCATGGTACACGTGGTCCCTGTGCCCGGCTCCTGCAAGCAGTCCAGATGCTTCGTTCTGTAACCAGCTGGAACTTCCAAGTACTTTTCAAAGGCAGCCTCATGTGGAGTGCATCACAATAAGAAGAAGAAGAGGAAGAGTTTGGATTTATATCCCCTCTTTCTCTCCTGCAGGAGACTCAAAGGGACTGACAATCTCCTTGCCCTTCCCCCCTCACAACAAACACCTTGTGAGGTGGGTGGGGCAGAGAGAGCTCCAAAAAGCTATGACTAGCCTGAAGTCACCCAGCTGGCGTGTGTGGGAGTGCACAGGTTAATCTGAATTCCCCAGATAAGCCTCCACAGCTCAGGTTCCTCCAGATTAGATACACGAGCTCTTAACTTCCTACGCCACAGTTTTTGCACCCCGCCTTTGCAGGGTACACATGGTCCCTGTGCCCGGCTTCTGCAAGAAGTCCAGATGCTTCGTTTTGTAACCAGCTGGAACTTCCAAGTACTTTTCAAAGGCAGCCTCATGTGGAGTGCATCACAATAAACCCAAATGAGACATGGCGACAATGTGTGTTACAGTGGTCAGATCCAACAACTTGAGGAAGGGACATACCGTGTTCCCCCGAAAATAAGACAGGGTCTTATATTAATTTTTGTTCCAAAAGATGCATTAGGGCTCATTTTCAGGGGATGTCTTATTTTTTTCCCATGATTTTGTGCTCCCCACTCGACCAGACCAGCTGCGCTGGGGAATCTGTAACTAGGGCTTATTCTTGGAGTTGGGCTTATATTTCCAGCAACCTCCAAAAATTCCGAAAAATCATGCTAAAGCTTATTTTTGGGGTACGTCTTATTTTCAGGGAAACAGGATAGTTGTCATGTGAGTCATACGTAGGGAAATGCATTCCCGGCCACCACCAAGACCTGATTACCCAGGCTCAGCAACAGATTCAGGGGCACCCTCAAATTGTGGGCCTGAGCCTTTGAGGGGAATGTACCACCCAGCAGAGGAAACATTCTGTTCCCTGGTTTGGCCCACAGTAAATCAGAAACACCTCTGTCTTGTCTGGATTAAGCTTCAGCTTGTTGGTTCTCATTCAGTTCATTACCAATCCTAGGCACTGATTTAGGGATCCCACAGCCTCCCTAGCTTGCAATGAACCTGAGAGATAGAATTGGGTATCATCTGTGCATTGTTGACATTGGGCCCTAATCCTCTGAATAACCTCTCCCAGTGGTCTCAAATAGATGTTAAAAAGCATAGGTAAGTTGACTTAAAGTGTACGAGAAGATACTGTAAGATATAGGCTTGGATCCAGAGGTGGGATCCAGCAGGTTCTCACAGGTTCCCGAGAGTAGGTTACTAATTATTTGTGTGTGCTGCGAGGGGGTTACTAATTGGTGATTTTGCCACATGATTTTTGCCTTAGTTACACCTCTCCTCTCAGCAATAGCGCACAGAACTTGAAGCAATCTAGCAGGAGGTGCACCGGCGTGCATGGCAGCCTGCACCTGTGTGCGTTCGTTTCCCGCCCAAAGACCGGCGCAGCAGCTGCGTCCTTGCCACAGCCCAGGAATGCCCCACCCCTGGAATACCCGGCCACACCCCCGTCATGCCCCACCCAGCCCCATTGGCGCTACGCTACAGTTTGAATCCCGCCACCATGGGAACCTGTTACTAAAATTTTTGGATCCCACCACTGCTTGGATCCTATGAACAAGTTCCGTGCACACTAGATAGACTCTGCAGGAGCGGAGCAAGGAGCAATTCTGAAACTGTAGAGTTCCCCAAAGCTGTTTGCATCTCAAGGGGGAAAAAAATAACAAATAAACTACTGGGCACACACGAACTCCCACACAAGCTACATCCTTGTCTGGCTTACAAAAATATTATGCTATCCAATGTTAATATTATATATTTTGGATAGCTCTATTCCAATCTGTTCCAGAAGCTGAGGGAATACAAATAGTATCAATTAATTATACAAATAAGTGTTGCAAGAGAGGTCTTACGCAGAGGCGTAGCTGCTATGGGGACATCTGAGGCAGCTTGCCCTGGGCGCCGCCATTGCAGTCACATGTCGGGGGTGGGGCTGGGTAGGGGGGGCACGCTGGCAGTTCATGCCCCATGCGCAGTTATCCCTCCCTTCGTCACTGGTATTACTGCATTGGTAATTCAAGTGAAATACTCAACTCATCCCCATAAAAGCAAACCACAAACCATCTCGTACAAATGCAAGATACAGCAGCACCTAGAGACACCACTGGGGTGAGAATTAAATTAACTATCTTGCCCCCGGTATCTCCAGTGTGTGTGGCAAGTGGCAAGTTTTGGGCCTCTTCTCAGTCTATCCCTAGAAGGAATGTCTTGGTCACCACAGAGTATGATGGAACAACACTTCGACCACAGGTCAAAGGGGAAAAGTTACAGGTTCAAAATCTAGAAAGTATAATAGAAGTATCTAGGGCACAGGTGTCAAACTCACGGCCCTCCAGATGTTATGGACTACAGTTCCCATCATCCCCTGCCAGCATCATGCTGGCAAGGGATGATGGGAACTGTAGTCCATAACATCTGGAGGGCCGTGAGTTTGACGCCTATGATCTAGGGCAGGGGTAGGGAACCTGCGTCTCTCCAGATGTTCAGGAACTACAATTCCCATCAGCCTCTGTCAGCATGGCCAATTGATCATGCTGGTAGGGGCTGATGGGAATTGTAGTTCCTGAACATCTGGAGAGACGCAGGTTCCCTACCCCTGATCTAGGGCAACACCTCAAAGGCAGAATAAAAGGCCCGTGGGCATAAAAAGTCTTTCTAATCAAGGCCCCCTGAAATATCTGTATTAGTCTGCTTATCCCGTTCACATCAGTGGACTGGTACAGAACTTTCTACAGACTATGTCCACCTCTGAATGGTCACGCAAGTGTGTGCTGGTTTCCTTGTTTAAATCCAGAAGAAGAAGAAGAAGAAGACAACAAAGAAGATGACAAAGACAAAGAGTTTGTTTTATACCCTGCTTTTCTCAACTTTTAACAATTCCCAAAGCGGCTTACAATCACCAAGGTTGCTACAAAGAGCTACTCAGAGACCATTTTGGTACCATCTACATCAATTGGCAATGCTGGCAGGGGCTGATGGGAATTGTAGTCCATAAACATCTGGAGAGCCACATGTTGCAGACCCCTGATCTACATCAAGTTGCAACAAATTTATGGTAATCCCAACAAGGGCCTTCAAGACAAGTGAGAAGCAGAGATGGTTTGCCATTACCTTCTTGTACACTGGCTTCCTTGGTGGTCCCCCTTCCAAGTACCAGACCTTGCTTAGTTTCCAAGATCTGATGGGAACAGGCTATAGTATAGCCACCTAGCCTCCATTTAGGTAACAACAGGGGGAAATACTATTCCTTAGCTTTTCTCCCCCTACAGAGATCAGTGGTTCAAATCATCAGCTCCCTAACGCCTTAGAAATAGGACAGGATGTAATTTAAATATATATATATTGTCAAAGGCTTTCACGGCCAGAATCACTGGGGTGCTGTGTGGTTTCCGGGCTGTATGGTTTCCGAGCTTCTTCTCAGATCCTCTGAAGATGCCAGCCACAGATGTGTCTCAGATCCTCTGAAGATGCCAGCCACAGATGCAGGCGAAACGTCAGGAGAGAATGCTGCTGGAACACGGCCATACAGCCCAGAAACCACACAGCACCCCAATATATATATTGTTTGATAAGATCCAGAAGTTTGCAAATTGAGCTTCCACATCATATGGAGGCTCTTCTTACTGTAGCCCTTACCCAGAAAAGCCACTCCTAATTGAAGGGACCCTTCAAATAGTGCGTGATGAGATGGAGGTGGAGTCAAAGAGATGGACAACTCTGCATTCAGCAGCAGTTGGGCTATTTAGATCCGGGACATTTTTCATACTTTCACTGTACATGGAACTTGAAAGACAGTGAGTAAATATATATATATAACTAAGAAGCTATTGCAACAATTGACATTATAGTGGTGTGGCAGTATTATGGGCATTCCAGTATTCAGGTTAACTATGTGACAACAGCAGCAAGATAATACAGCTTTCTTGAAATCAAGAATTCTAATGACAAATATTTTTCAAACATATTTCTAAAAAGAAAAAGGAAGTTAGAATTTCATATACGTCTGAATAGAATGCAATTCACACTTTGTCGAAGGCTTACTTATATGGGTCAAGGTTGGTGAAGCTCATTGCTCTGCGTGTTTACGAAGAACGGCCTAAATTCAAGGTTTTTCTACTTTTTAAAATCTACAGCATGGAGGGAAAAAAATATCTATAAACTCAGATTAACGTCTGCTAATGCAACGAAGAAAGAAAAATGAAAAACCTTCCTCCCACTATTTAAAAAAAACACACACAACATACACGCACGCACACGCACAAAATAGTGTTGCCTCTGTTTCTTTTCTGATAAGAGTCTTAAATACCAAACAGTTAAATGCATAATAACGTTTACTGGCAGCAAGACAGCCTGCTTAGCTGATACATAAAGCAGGTAAAAGGAGAAAAAGTTAATTTCTTGGCTGAGTGATTCCATCGGTAGCTATAGGGCAAACTAGAAAGTCTTTTAGTAAAGTAGCAGTTGATTCTTCTATCAATCTGCAACACACACACTCTTCCAAGGAATGCATTAAATATGAAAATCATATCCTGTTATCATCTGTTCCCAGCTTTCCGCCAGTAAGCTTCCCTTAATGAAGGCTCTAGCCTAAGGGACAAGCATGCTGTTGGCTTTTCTGAATAATGGAGAGATGCTCCCCATTCTGGCTTATTACAATATCGACTAGCTGAGGGGGTTTCACATATAGTCACAAGTGACTACTCTTGCCAGCATGCTCCAAGTTATTACAAGACGTTTTAGACATTTCATCTAAAAGAGCTTTCCTGCTTTTAGGGAAGAAAAATAGCGCTGGTCTTGAACTGTATCATTTATATGGAGATAGGAGGGGGGATTAGAAGCCTGCATTACTGCAGATATATAGCAGAATATATTTAAGTATTCCTTGTCAGCTTTTGTCTGTGGTTTAGATATGCAATCTTTTTTTCAGCTTGCGTGTGTGTGTGTGCGTCTGTGTCTTCTGGAGGTGGAGGGAAGGTCAAACTGTACAAAATTATAAATGCTGCATGTTCCTACTCCAAGTTTAGAGACTGTTGCCACACTTTTCTGAGTCTAGAACAAAACCCGCAAAGACAAACAGAGAGCAAGCTGCAAAGGGGGAGTTCCTTACTATATCCTAACCACATGGTGAATAGTTACACTATTGCTTTTTCAGCAAGGCTGTGCAGTTTAAACTGAATGACGCAAGGAATCACGTTTAAAAGAGTTTTGCAAGGAAGTTGGAAACAAACCGGGGGGAAAAATTAAAGCACCAGAAACTCCTCATTAATAAAGGTTATGGGTAGAATCCAGACAGAGCTAAGCACTTTTAAGACTCACTTTCAATGGTTAAGACTTCAACATGTGTAATTGTAGGGATAATAGATGATATAAGAGTGAACAGAAATTTGGAACCAATGTATAAAATAATGATTAGAGCAGTACACGCAGTGTTGGCGTTGGGCTGGAAAGATGAACAAGAAATGGACAGTCTCAAAATGGTTGGAATGTATTTGGGAACAAATTCAGTTAGAGATCTTTGAGAGACTGGCAAAAAATACACTATGGCAAGGGAAACTAGAAGATATTATGAAGCTATGGACATTGTATGAAAAATGGATGGAAGAAGCCGGATTTAACGAAGAACCATGGAATAAGAGAACAAGAAGAATGAACCTTCTGCTGCTTGCTTGAAATAATCAATGGAAAAGAGGGGGGAGGGGGTGAAAAAGGAAAAATGTATAGTTGGAACAAACATATTGAATGTAACAAATATAATAATATTCTATACAATAAAAAAAAATTTTTTTAAAAGAGACTTCAACATGTGCTTAATTTCCCCCTCAAGATCAACGGGAGTTAAATGTTTGACTTTAGTTGGATGTAGCTTACCAGCATCAAAATATTTTTCCACTTACCAGTTGGTTAACATTATCTTTCCCATCATCTTTTAACATACTGTTTTTCTGGAGTGCCAGACTACTCTTAATTTGTCCTTCATATTCTGCCTATAAAAAAGGGAGATTATAAATTAAGACTAAACAAACCAGTTTTGTTTACATAGATTGTACAGGCCAGGGATACCAGCAAAATCATTACACCCTCCCACTGAGATCAGTGGAATTTCAGAATTCTTGGATTTGGTTGAATCAGTATAAAGAATTATAAATATGTACCACAGTATATAATAATAGAAATATTTAACAGTCCACACACAAGTCGAGCCCTTACGGGGAGGGCGGGATATAAATACGAAAATAAAAAAATAAAAATAAAAATAACACACACTGAATATTTGGGTGCTGTGTGGTTTCCGGGCTGTATGGCCGTGTTCTAGCAGCATTCTCTCCTGACGTTTCGCCTGCATCTGTGGCTGGCATCTTCAGAGGATCCTCTGAAGATGCCAGCCACAGATGC
>NW_025949828.1:0-10924 GCF_021028975.2 Sphaerodactylus townsendi
TTTACACCAAAGAGCCTTTTATTTCTGCTTCTATGGAATTCCTTACATTGTGGCAGGAATCCTAATTCATCTATATTCCTAGTGCAGTGGACCTCTGGTGTCTCGGCATGGAGAGGTTGGATGTTTCTGTGGAAGGTGCGGTAGCCCCCAAAGAGGGCTCCGACCTTTCCCTTCTGGATCTGGAGGAACCGGCGGGAGAACGGGTCTCGCTGGTGACTCTTTCCCGTCCTCGTATCAGCACGAGTCTTCCTTTACTCCGTTGGAACGAGGGACGTGAAGACGACCATGGGGACTTACATGAGTCGTTTGGGGCGCTGTCTATGGATCGAGCGCCTGTGGATCGGATATCTACCCGTTTTCGTATGGATTACAAACCTCAGATGCAACCTGTCACGGAGGAGACGGGCCTGACCACCTTTCATGCGGCAACCCAGGAATCCATTGAACGATTCCTGGACTCGTATTTTGGTGATGCTCCCAAAGACCCACCGTGGCATAGCACTGGGGCCCGTCCGAAGACCACCGGTGACACTGGGACTATACCAGGGATTGGGAGGGGTATCCGTACCGTCTTCCGATCGGACCCCCCTGATCCCGGACCAGCGGCTGCACCTGAGATGCCCCGTGGAGCCACCGGTGGGCACGATGTCCCGCGTCCAGACGACGAGGAGTCCGGAGAAAGCCTGCACTCCCAGCCGGATCTGTTCCCTCTCCCATCGAAAGAGAGCTGGGATGAGGAAGTGGCCCGACTGCGAGATGCCCAAGAAGCATGGGCCCGTGAACGCCAGCTATGGGAAGAGGAACGGGAACAGCTGCAGCAAGAGCGTGAAAACCTGCAGAGAGACCGGGAGCAGCAGCGCAAAGAAGTCCAACTCGAATTGGACCGCGCCAAAGATGCGCTCCAATGGCAATATGCGCAGAATCTATCAGTCCATGATAAAGTCCTGGAACACTCCAAACTGAACTTACAGCGTCAACGCGAAAGCGTTCAGGCCTTGCGTACTCAAAGTGAACTTACTGCAGCTGTTCAACGGGACGAACTGGCTAAATTGGAACGAGAGAAAGCAGCTTTGCATGCGCACCAGGATGCATTGACTCGCAAGGAGAGAGAGCTGGCTGCCTTGGAGAGGGAACTGAAGAAGCAGCAGACCAGGACAACCCAAGTTGGAGTCTACGCTGTCACGGGTACAGCCGGCGCCAGAGGGGCGACGCTGCTGGGTCCAGCCACCTTCCAAGGACCGGCTCCCACCGGAACACCAGCGGCACCGGCGTTGATACCTCCACCGATTCCGGCCCCCCCCTGCGCAACCGCTGCCTCAACCCGCTCAACCTGCGCAACCGCCGCCCCTGCGGGCGCCAAGGGCCGTGGAGAGGGGTTACTACAGACCTCCAATACCTGCCCGTTTCGATGGGACCGCTTCCAAACTTCCCTACTTCATCTTGCAACTCGATGCCCACATGGAGGACTATGACGATTTATACCGGTCTGAGCGCGAAAAAATACGGGACATCGGCTCAGTCCTGGATGGGGCAGCAGCCGACTGGTTTGTGACTCTTATGAACCTGCAAGATGAAGATACTCGCACGGTACCTGCATTCCTCCAAGCCTTGAGGGCTCGCTTCCAAGATCCGGGTGCGGAAAATGAAGCTATCCGCACCATCAAAACTATTCAGCAAGGCAACCGCTCGTTTGCAGAATTTGCCCGTGAATTTCGTGCGGCGGCTGCTCGACTCCCTCCTGAGTGGCCTGAGCGCATGAAATGCGAATACTTCTCGGATGCTGTCGACGGCAAGCTGCGTGAAACGGTGTTTTTAATTCGGGTCCCCCGCACTATTGCTGATTGGATTGAATTGGGATCCCAGGTGGCGTCTCGCTTAGAGTACGCTCGTGCCGGAGGCCGCCCACGCCCGAAGCCTGCCACTGCGTCCACCAAGCCAAGCCCAGCCGCCCCTACCGAGACCACCTCCGAGCGCCGTCGCCGACTGGGATTGTGTCTTTACTGCGGAGGTCCAGGTCATCTAGCCGCCAACTGCCCGAAAAAACAGAAGCCAACCGCTCCGGCCGCGCGCACCCCATCTGCCAAGCCACCACGCAAATCAGGGCCGCCCCCAACGGGCTCGTCTAAGGCAGTCATCGAAGGCGACCCGGAGGAGGGGGAAGCAGCTGTTTGCCTTTCTTCAGCCCCAATGGACATGGGTTCGACTCCAGACGCGGTGAGTGAAGGCAGCGCTCCCATTACAATCCAAGCGTTTCTGGCCAACCCCGCTAAGCATACTCGTATTATAGCCTCAGCCCTTGTGGATTCTGGCTGCTCCCATTGCTTAATGCGGCCCCAGGTGGCGGAGGAGCTAGGTCTAGACCAAGTCCCCCTGGCTAAGCCCATACCATTCACCCAAATGGACGGCAGTCCTCTCGGGAGCGAAGGACCGGCCCAGTTCAAAACGCAACCGGTTCTCCTCCGCTGCGCCGACCATTGGGAGAAAATTAGTTTTATTCTGGCGCCAGTGGCCAAACACTCCATAGTTCTGGGCATGCCATGGTTGTTGTTGCATGAACCAAAATTCCTTTGGAAAGAAAGGATCTTGGAATTCACTGACCTTCCCTGCGGTGAACACATGAATTGGGGGGAAAACTCGACTTCTCCTGACACACACCCCCCCCCCTGGCTTCATCAGCGATTGCTCCCGATTCTACCGGCATCCCACCGGCGTACCAAGATCTAGCCAGAGTATTTCAGGAGCAAGAATGCGATCAGTTGCCGCCCCATAGAGACACTGACTGCAAAATCGTAATACAGCCAGGGGCGCAGCTGCCCAAAGGTAGAATCTACCGCATGAGTCCCAATGAGGAGAAGGAACTTCGTGCCTTCTTAGATAAGAACCTCGCTCGCGGGTTCATACGGCGGGCCACCAAACACACACATGCTGCTCCTGTATTGTTTGTAAAAAAGAAAGATGGGTCTTTACGGCTCTGCACAGATTACCGAGGTCTCAATGCAGTCTCCCTGTCCAATAAATACCCTTTGCCTTTGATCAAGGACCTTTTAGACGCATTGGGCAAAGGACGCATCTTTACTAAGTTGGACTTGAGAGAAGCTTACTACAGGGTCAGAATTGCTGAAGGCTATGAACACTTGACTGCATTTAACACAAAGTTTGGACAGTTTGAATACTTAATAATGCCATTCGGGTTAAGTGGGGCCCCCGGAGCTTTTATGGCCCTTATCAACGAAGTTCTCCATGATTTATTGTACAAGGGAGTAGTGGTGTACTTAGATGACGTTTTAATTTATTCACAAACCATGGAGGAGCATGAAGCATTGGTTCGGGAAGTATTGAAACGCTTGCTCAACAACTCCCTCTTTGCCAAACTTTCCAAGTGCTGTTTCCACCAAACCTCTATTGACTATTTGGGTTACCGGATCTCGCCCGAGGGCCTAAAAATGGATCCTGCTAAGATTGATGCGGTCCTCCAATGGCCTGCCCCTACCAACCGAAAAGAACTCCAATCTTTTCTAGGTTTTGCTAATTTCTATCGTGACTTTATACCCCAATTCGCTGAACTGACTCTCCCTCTCACAGACCTCTTACGCACTAAGGGTAAAGATCCACTGTCCGCCAAGCCCGGGGCCCCCCTTTCCTGGTCCGAAGAATGTCAGACAGCCTTTCAGCTTTTAAAGTCTGCTTTTACCACCGAACCTATCCTAAAGCACCCTGACCCAGATCTCCCGTTTGTGGTTCACGTGGATGCCTCGGACAAAGCGCTTGGGGCAGCCCTGTTGCAGAGAAATAAAGATGATAGGCTGGTTCCGTGTGCTTATTTATCAAAGAAATTCTCCGGTGCTGAACTCAACTGGACTGTAGGGGATAAAGAGACTGCGGCCATTAAAGTAGCACTCTCCACTTGGCGCCACTGGCTGGAGGGGGCTAAACACCCCTTTCAAGTTTGGTCGGATCACAAGAACTTGGCCGCCCTCTCCACCCCCCTCAAGATGTCCGCGAAGCAACTTCGTTGGGCCGATTTCTTTTCTCGTTTCTCTTTCACGGTCCATTTTTTCCCCGGAAAAACCAATAAACTGGCTGATGCGCTCTCGCGCCTACCCGGGGAGGGGGGTGGAGCCAGCTTACGGGACATTCCGCGCACTGTTCTCTCCCCCTCCCAATTAGGGCTGGCTGTCACCCGATCTCAGACATCCACTCCTCCTTCTCCGCCCATTCCCAGCCTGGTCTCTCCTTTCCTACGGGAACTTGAGGAGGCGGGGCTACGCGAGCCTCCGGCGGAGGAAGGCGACTCCCAATTGCGTTTGGAGAATGGCGTTTGGCGGCGGGGGAATTGTTGGTACGTGCCTCCCCCCCTCCGCAAGCAGGTTCTCGAGACCTGCCATGATGCCCGCTCGGCTGGACATTTTGGCTTTCTAAAGACTCTGCATTTGGCCCGCCGTCAATTCTGGTGGCGCGCGATGCGCAAGGACATTGAGACGTATATTAAAGGTTGCTCTGTTTGTGCAGAAGCCAAGACCGTTCCGGGAAAGCCCCATGGTCTGTTGAAACCTCTCCCGGTGGCCTCCCGCCCCTGGGAAGTCATCTCCATGGATTTTATTACAGATTTGCCAGAAAGTCATGGCAACACGGTCTTGTGGGTGGTGGTGGACTTATTTTCTAAACAAGCCCATTTTATTCCATGTGCTTCCATCCCCTCCGCTCCTAAGTTAGCGCGTCTGTTCATTCAGCATGTTTACCGTCTGCACTCCGCCCCCGTTAAGGTGGTCTCCGACCGCGGCCCCCAATTCATTTCAAAGTTCTGGAAAGCTTTTCTAGGGTTGTTAGGGGCCGCCCCGGCGGTTGCCGCCCCCTACCACGTTCAAAGTGACGGTGAGTCGGAGAGAACGAACAGAACCCTAGAGCAGTATTTACGTTGTTACACCAACTACCACCAAGACAATTGGTGCGAGCTAATTCCGTTTGCAGAGTACGCCTATAACAATGCGGTTCATAGCAGTACAAAAAAGACCCCCTTCGAAATTGTGTCCGGTCGCTCCTTCCCGCCGTTGCCGCAACTACCTGCGGAAGCATTGGATCCTCCAGAGTTTCAACAATGGATTTCATCTCTGGCCGAGGGGTGGAAAACGGTCCGGACTGCCTTACAACAGGCTAAAGACTCCCAAAAGCTGCAAGCGGATAAGCACCGCTCGGATTTCCCTCTGCGTGTGGGCGCCTGGGTGTATTTGTCTACCAAAAATCTCAGAGACGTGCATAAATTTTCTAAACTAGGCAAAAGATTCGTGGGACCTTTTCAGATTACTAAAGTGATTAATGATGTCACTGCCCGATTGGATTTGCCTAACTCTCTTAGTAACATTCATCCTGTCTTCCATTCCAGTTTACTCAAGGAGGCTCCCGTTTCCGATGCCTGGCACGACCCGCCGGAGAGACCCCCACCGACTATTATTGATGGCCACAAGCATTACGAAATTGACGCCATCCTGGACTCTCGCTTTAATCGCAAACGCTTACAATATTTAGTCTCTTGGGTGGGGTATTCCTCTGGGTATAATCAATGGGTTTATTCCGAAAATATTGACGCCCCCGCCCTTATTTCTGCTTTCCACCGCGCCTTTCCGCACAAACCTGGAGGGGAGGGGTCTTTTTTAAGGGAGGCAGAGTGTAAAGGATTCAATGGTGTTGATGAGAGGGGCAGCCGCCTGGCCTTGACTACATTCCACAGCCCGGGCGATGGGCCAGCTTCTCCGGCGGAGACCTTATCTCTGCGAGGGAGATGAGACCTCCGTTCCCATGGGAATCCGGGAGGGGGGATGGGATGGACAGAGTTATAACCTGTGTTTCTGGCGGGAGATCTTATTCCTGCCACTGCGTGTACATGAGCTTTCTAAGATGTCTGAATAAACGGTCTTTTACACCAAAGAGCCTTTTATTTCTGCTTCTATGGAATTCCTTACACTACCAATCTTGATCCTCCTTGATCTGAGATTGCAAATGCCTTAGCAGACCAGGTGATCGGGAGCAACAGCCGCAGAAGGCCATTGCTTTCACATCCTGCATGTGAGCTCCCAAAGGCATCTGGTGGGCCACTGCGAGTAGCACAGAGCTGGACTAGATGGACTCTGGTCTGATCCAGCTGGCTCGTTCTTATGTTCTTATGTGCTTATTTGGCCAGGAACAGCAATGGCCAAGCACTGCAGCAGGATTGTGCTCCCTGCTTCTCCAACCTGCCTTGATGTTGATAACTGATGATGTTCATCCAATTTCAGGCAACCCCATAGGGTTTTCAAGACTAGGGATGTCCAGAAGTGGTTTGGCTGCCTCTGTGTAGCAACCCGGGATTTCTTCATCGGTCGTGCCAACCCTGTGCCAACTCCTGTCTAAGTGTCAACCCTTCTTAGCTTCTGAGATCTGACAAGATTTAGACTAGCTTGGCCCATCCAGCTCAGGGCACCAATACAGTTACATATTGCATGCTCTCCTGGAACCCTTGATGATCTCAATCTTGTGTCCAGGCAGGGTCCGAGTCCAATGCGTATATAAAAAGATTAGTTTGTTTCTTCAGTAGTCAAAAGGGTTTTTTTCCTCATGTGACTAGATAGCCTAGAAACTGCTTGCCAGACAGAGAGGATGAGATGATAGTAATTAGCATTGGCAACTGTAATTGCACTGCGTTCTAATAATGCAGAGCAGACAATTTGGTAATTACTGTGCCGTTTCATCTGCAGTGCCGAAGGGAAGGCGGAGTGTTGGGTTTAATTGAATAAAAGAGGAAAACATTCAGATAGCGTAAGCAGAAGGAATAGTGTTGTTTTGCATTGACTACCTTTTGGCCCTCCAGATATATTATCTTTAAATAGCCTTTTAGTAGTTTCTGATCCTGAAACTGCTGACAAAGGAATTTCTATGGCAAATGTATTTTTACTTCTACTTAGAAATCTGACCAATCATTTCAAAATTCATACACATATCAAAACATAAGAAACAGCTTTGCTGATTTCCTGCTTCAGATGTGCAAGCATTTCTTTGAGTGCATCCCAAGCAGAAAGCTAGTCAATAGTTGGACAGGGTGATGAAAGGATTGCTAAAGGAAGATAGGGAGACCAGAGAGATGCTGAACTGATTCTCTGTGTCAACCTTCACTGTGCTGTTGAAGATTCTGAATGTGCCTCTAAAGAGATTTGTGGGGGGTGGGGTTAGGTGGGAAGAACAGAGCCAAATAAAAATGACAAGATGAAGCTTTACTGACTGCATGACTGAAGATAAGCTGTGTTTTATGCAAGAAAATATTTTAAATGACATGTTCATTTTAAAAAGCATCATGTTAAGCTGGACTTGAAATGTTGAAGAGTTACTATTAGAGGTGTGTATGTGTAACCCCCATGCTCAGAATGGGTTGGCCCAGAAAGGGGTGGAGACCCAAAGCAGGAGAAGGCTGCAGAGCTCATGTAGTTGGAGGAGACAAGGCTACCAGACTCGGACCTTGGTTGTATAAGCCCTTAACACCTTGTTAAGGGTTTCTTTTTATGTTTGTAATGGGTGAGAGTTCTCCTGGAAACCTTCATCATGTCGAATCCTGTTCACCAAGCCCTTGGAGTCTTCAGGAGCCAACCCACTTGCAAAGAAGAATTGGACTTGGCAGTATCAGTAGACTGTAAATATAAGGACTTGAAAATGCAACCTGAACAGGACCTTGAAGTGTGATGTTAAATGGTGATGTTATATGTTAAGAAAGTAAAGCATTTTGTTTTTAAAATTTGTTGTTGCAAACTCATTCCAGGTTCTGCCCCACAGAACCCACAGTTAGAGGTTACATATGAATGTACTCCCTGACATTTCATAGTTGGCTCTGCCTCTTGTTGCAGCCATTTTATGGTTGCACCCACCGCCCTGTGTCAGAATTCAGGCCTGCTGCCTCAACAAGGTTGGAAACTATTGCTCTAGTCTAGATGGAGATGATGAAACAAAAGTTAACAGGTTAACAGGTCCAAGAGGCAAATACCAGGCGTTTTGCAAGTGAAATTCCCAATCTTTGGATGAAAGTATGCCACCTACAACTAAAATTATTTTGTGAAGTTTTATTTGTGTGCGTTCAATTCTATCTGGATTTTTGCCTTCTTATCTTGCTCATGAGTTAATTAGGTTTTAAAAAAGAAAATCTTGCTAAATGGTTGCTTATATTGGATGTAATTTATGAAGCTTACTATTGGGGCAGGAAGAGTGGCTCTATACATGAGGAAAAGATTTGCTTATCAGAAAATACTGGAGGAGGTGGGTGACAAGGGATAGTATTTGAGTGAGGGTAATGGGAGGAAGGACAAACAGATTGTGATTGGAGTCTGCTCCCGACTTCCTGACCAGGGCAAAGAGAGGTGGATACAGCCATCTTTGAGCAGCTTGACTGTGTATCCAAGCAACATGACTTTGTAGTAGTTATGGGTTACTTCAAATTCCCTGATGCGTGCTGAGAAACAAACTCTGCCGACTGTCCAGAGTCATCCAGATTCCTGACTTGAGAAGCACACATACTGGGTGGGAGATGCCCTACTGGGTATCACTGTGTGAACAAAATCTTGAGGTATGGGTGGACTGTATGCTCAACATAAGTAGCCAGTGTGATGCAGCAACAAAAAAGGCCAATGTGATCTTGGGATGTATCAACAGTGGTACAACACCCAAATCACAAAATGTCATAACTGTACACACATTGGTCAGGCCTCACCTAGAGTACCATATACAGCTCTGAGGTCCTCTGTTTAAAAAAGATGTGAGCAAAATGGAGCATGTGCAGAGGAGAGCAAACAGGATGATCAGGGGCCTGGAGACCAAGCCCTACGAGGAAAGGTTGAGGGATTTGGGAATGTTCAGTCTGGAAAAGAGGAAATTGAGAAGGGACATGATTTCTATTTTAAAGTATTTCAAAGGCTGTCACTTCAAGGAGAGCAGGGAGCCATTCCTGTTGGCAGCTCAGAATATAACTTGTAATTATGGGTGGAAAGTTCCACACTAGATATTAAGGGGAAAACATTTACAACAAGAGCAGTTTAGCAGTGGAATTGGCTGCCTGCTTAGGGAGAGGGTGAGCTTTAAGCAGTAGCTGGTCAAACATTTGTCAGGGATGCTCTAGGCCAGGGGTCTGCAACCTATGGCTCTCCAGGTGTTCATGGACTACAATTCCCATCAGCCCCTGCCAGCATGGCCAATTGTAGTCCACGAACATCTGGAGAGCCACAGGTTGCAGACCCCTGCTCTAGGCTGATCCTGCTTTGAGCAGGAGGTTGGACTAGATGGCATGTATGCCCCCTTCCAACGCTATGATTCTATGATCCCAATTATAATATATGTAACTGGAAGTTACAAGGGTATTTCCTTGTAGGGATTTTCGTGAATTTATCTATAGGGCACAGATGTGGTTTGAGATTTGTCTACGCTGATTACCAAAAGGCTCTCTCAGGCCATTTCCACACGGCACAATTACACCTGGGTAGAACCGGGATCATACATACCGGGGCTATTTTATCCCGGTTTCTGCCTTCGCACTGCTCCCCGCTTCTTCCCAGGAGCTGAGGTAGAACCGGGAGGTAATACTCCAGTTCGTTCCACACAAATCATAAAATGGTGCAAAATATATGTGCTGCTTTTAGGTTATTTTTCCTGCCTCGCTACTTCCTCCCACTGTAAACACCTCGGAGATGTACACGCACACACGGATACACTTGCAGTGTAAACACAAAAGACCCGGAACACGTGGAACTAACTGGAGAATTACCTCCCGGTTCTACTTCGGCTCCTGGGAAGAAGCGGGGAGCAGTGCGAAGGCAGAAACTGGGATAAAATAGCCCCGGTATGTACGATCCAGGTTCTACCCTGGTGTAATTGTGCTGTGTGGCTTCTTTCTATTGTCTATGATCTCAATACAAGTCAGCAACTCTGACCAGGCATCTGCCATGTCAGCTGTACACCACGACTCACCCCAAATCCAAACTGTGACCGAACCAATCTTCAGTCTTTGGCTGCAACCCTATATTCATTTATTTAGAAGTTGAGGCCACTGGTATTACACACGTTCCTCCTACTCAAATTTACTAGAGACCAATTTTCTTACTTTACTCTTGAGCTTCCTTTTAAAATGTTACTGTAATTGCTAGAATTTTGTCAGCTTCCTCTCCCAGTTTTTTCAGGGATTTCGTGTTATGTCCCTGTGTACCACCTAGGCCGTTTCTACACGGTCAAAATATCCCAGGGTGAGTGAGAAAAATATCCCAGTGCAGCCGTGAATTCCGCACAGCTCCCAGTGCTGACGTTGGCTGCCCCCCGTGCTGCCCTGCAATATTCCCCTTACCCCGGGATATTCAAAAATTGCCAAACTGGCAATTCTTTTCAGAGATTCTGGGGTGACCCCGCTGCTGTGCAAACACTGTGGGAGCAGACCCAGCATATTTTCCCTGTCTTGCCACTTCCTCTCACTCCCTCTGTCTTTTGCATATTCAAATCACCTAAAGCAAGACGGGGTTGTTTTTCCCCAGCAAATAAACCCACGGCTGTTGGACTGAGCTCCAACTGCACCAACAAAAAAGAAGCGTTTGAATGGGACAGGTGTACAGCTGACATGGCAGATGCCTGGTCAGAGTTGCTGACTTGTCTTGAGATCATAGACAATAGAAAAAAGCCCATTCACCCCCTCTCTCTTTTCTTGAGTAGAAACAGCCTCTGGGAACCAAAATGTTTGCCCCATTGAGGAAGCCTGTGTATAACCCACTGGTATCCGGAGTTTCTTCAGAGGCACAAACAGTAACTCCCTAGTGCTTTTTTTGTTCAAGAAAACCAGAAACTGAACAGATTAATAGCAAGAAGTTGCTTAATGACCGATTCACTGTTGCTGACTCTGAATACAATAAGATTCCAACAACAATGTCTTTGGTTC
>NW_025949829.1:0-10924 GCF_021028975.2 Sphaerodactylus townsendi
TCATTGAAAATGCTGGGGGGAAGAATTAGGACTAATAAAAGGAAACATTTCTTCACGCAACGTGTGATTGGTGTTTGGAATATGCTGCCACAGGAGGTGGTGATGGCCACTAACCTGGATAGCTTTAAAAGGGGCTTGGACAGATTTATGGAGGAGAAGTCGATTTATGGCTACCAATCTTGATCCTCCTTGATCTGAGATTGCAAATGCCTTAGCAGACCAGGTGCTCGGGAGCAACAGCCGCAGAAGGCCATTGCTTTCACCTCCTGCACGTGAGCTCCCAAAGGCACCTGGTGGGCCACTGCGAGTAGCAGAGAGCTGGACTAGATGGACTTTGGTCTGATCCAGCTGGCTTGTTCTTATGTTCTTATGAAAAACATAATGGATACTAGACAGTCTACTGGGTATCTTGTGTGAGTAAAAACTGGTAGTGATAGCAAAAGAAAGGGGAGAGCAGAAGGAAATTGTGTATCTTATTCCTCACGCAGATCTCATAGATGTTTTGTATGTCTCACTTTTAGGTTTAATACATACTGTCATAACTGTGCCAGACACAATTTTGAACAGCAAATCAAGGGAAGATTAATGAGGGAAGGAGAAACCTCACCCCCTCCAGGTTTCCCATGACTTCCCCTCCCACTGCTGGTTCTCTCCTGCCAGTCCACCACAATGTTCTTTCTTCCCATTCCCATTGCTACCTTCACCCTGCAACCAAAGTGTTTGTGTTCAATTTTGGATTTTTGCCACTCGAGGAGGGGAGGAAACGGTCTGAGGGTGCAGAAATAGACACAGAAACACCCCATTTTGTGGGTAAAATTTGGCCACAGCCATTTTATTGGTGTGCTGGCAAAATGAAGCAGAGATGCAGCATAGGGAACAGATCGGGCCCTGGGCAGCACATCTGCTGTCCCCCTCTGACCACTGGGCAGCACATCTGCTGTCCCCCAGTAATAACTTTCCCCCAGCCCAATGACTGGGGGAAAACATCAACGCCCGAAGCAACAAGATAGTGGGAGCCTTCTGAGCACTGGCCTCTGGATGAACTCCCCTTGCTGCCAGGGGGCATGAGCCACCAGCAACCCCCGCCTGGGCAGGTGGTTCACAGGCTCGCTCTTTTGGAGGCCCCCACCAAATGGGGAGGACCGGCATGCAGGCTCCTTCTCCCCTGAACAGATCAGTCCCCGTGCGCAACCCGCCAAAGATCGAGGCCAGCTTGTTCCCACCAAAGCTTCCTAAGCCAACAGTAAATCACACAAAGCATATCTGATGATGTGCAGCCAAAGGTCCATTCCCCATTCCGACAGATGGATGTCGTCATTCCGATACAGCGCCAGAAGTCGAAATGGAATATCCAAGTGGGCAACGCACCTGCCCCCCCCCCCCCAGAGATTGCATAAGGCATGCCACTGTCTTATTGGTCCTTCATCTGGCCAGGTCCACTTTCTCCAGGACCAATGCTCCATGCCAACCTGAAACTCCAATAGATGTGACCAGAAAATAGTAGCCCCTAGCAACCAGCGTGTCATGAATTCCAAGTCCCTGCGGCAGATCATTCTCTCCCAGCTGGATGATCAAGGTGTGAGGTGGTCCATCCCTTGCAACTGTTCCATCCAGTGTTGGCAGCAGGCCTTCCAAAGCATCCCTCTATGTCCCATCCAAAACATGGCCATTGGCTGACGAGGCCAAGGTCTCTCTCCCAACCAGAAGAAGAGGCATACTTGGCAGCCCAATGGACAGTGCTGTGGCCGACAATCCAGATAGTCCTGCGATGGGCTGAAAGGATTGGAAGATGAGAAACATTAGTTCTCAAACCAGGGACGAACATATCCCCTGTATGCCAGGGAGCGCCAGCGGATCTGCTCCTCAGGCAAACCCAGGTGTGCCACAGTGGTAGCGGCACCAATACAGTTCTTCCCATTAACACCTAATTTTTGTGCACAGTGTTGTTGCTGTTGTTTGCGTGGAGGAGAATTCATTCTGAAATGGCGCTGTCCAAAGGCAGGGTTACCATCTTGGTGAGAAGTAGGCTTGGTGAGAAGTAGGCTTTAATGTGTGCATTGAATTCAGTGCATCTGCTTTTAAATTACACGCAGATGTTGCAATGTTCTCTTTAAGCTCTAATAAAGCATTTATTTCCACATGGATACCTGAGACATACACAGTAGAGATGCATTTGAAATGGAAGGTAAAATATTGCCTCAAGCATTCCAAAAGCAATATTCATTTTCACATTTTATGAGCGATAGTATATAACACTGAGGCTATAGTCTCACAAGTTATTTAAGACTTGTTTTTGAAGCTTAAACTCCAGAGTGTTTTTAAGATATTCTTTATTGCTTAGTATAATCTTGAATTCCTTACTATACTATAATACATATATTTTAGAAGAATCTAAAACGTTCATAATAATAAAAATATTAATCTAAAATTTGTCTTATTGTTACAAAAACTTGAAGATCAGTTACTTGGACCAGGCAGCAAGAATAAATGCTTCCAAATAACTTCCATTAAGTGTGGTTTTCTGCTGTCCATTCTCTTGTTGGAAAGTCTGGTGTTGGGCTGGGAATTGTGGAATTCTACACCTGGGATAAAGGACTTTAGTTCTCTTCCCTTTAGAATCAGGGTTGCTGTTCTTATGTAATAAATAGCCAGGGGATATTTTCAACAGGCTTTCAGAGGTAATATCAATGCAGTAATGTTTACTTTTGGAGATGCCTGAAATATAAGCCGTACTCCAAAAATAAGCCCTAGTTACAGATTCCCCACGCAGCTGATCTGGTCACGTGGGGGTCACAAAATCATGGAAAAAAACAAGACATCCCCTGAAAACAAGCCCTAATGCATCTTTTAGAGCAAAAATTAACGTAAGACCTTGTCTTATTTTCAGGGAAACACAGTATTCATTGGTTGTATTCAGATGTCATGATAGCATGGTCTGTTTAAACCACAGTTTCTTGCACAAACCCAGGTAGTCTTCCATATATATTTTAACAGATGACAGTTAATTTGTAAACCTCCATTAACCATTTGTTTGCCACCCATTTCTGCCGACTTTGACTTTGCAGTTAGGTGTATAGATATTTTAATTACAAAACATATTACAAACTTTGAGAAAAACTGGCTAGACTGACTTTGAAAATGAGATCTTTCTCAAAGTAGCACTATTCAAATCCTTTCACAGATAGTGAGAAGAATTATTTGTGATGTGCCCTAACTCTGACTGACTACTGCTGCTTTTGGTTTTCTTACTTTCATCTTCCATTTTGTATTCAGCTCAGACCACTTTCATATTGTATTACCTGGGAAGCAAAAAGTAGAATTACATAGTACAGTACAGGCCTAAAACAGGAAAAGAATTGATGCTGTGTTTGTGTGTGTTTATGCACATACACGCAAAGTAAAATAATTTTTTTAACTGAATATATGTATATATTTGACCTCCACCTTGGTTCAGAATAAATTTACACAGCATTTGCTTTTTAACGTACTTATAGTGAATTGTGTTAGGGTTGTCGAGTCTGTCTGTGCTCTGGCATCCTGAAGTTACTGGTTATGATGTAAAATTGCTGCGTGCATAATGGAATGAAAAAAGTTGATTTCACACATCTGTAAATCTGTGATCTGAAGTCTTGTATATGTGTGGGGCTCACCTTATTTAGAGTGGAATTCTACAAGCACATGAAGATCTTTCTTCTGCCACAGCCAGCAATGAAATGGCCTGGAAGATGGACGCTGTCATGGGTAAAGCAGGAAAGTTCACCATGACTTAGGCGTGTGCCCCATTTGGGGGAGGGATATTTTTCAGGTCTATTAAATCCAAATTTTAAAAAATCCAGCTGCTTCCAAAGTCCACGTGAGTCTCGGAGGCAGCAGATGACGCAAAACTGAATTCTGGGCTCTGTGCTGTCTGCTGTCTGCAAGTCCACATGAACTTGGAGGGGGCAGCAGTGCAGAGCTTAATGCTGGGCCGAGGCAAGCCCAGCCTACAATTCTATGCTGCTACTGTTTATAGGACCCAGCCAGCCAGCAGGTAAGTGAGAGAGGAGGGGGTGCCCCTCCAGTTTTTTTTTAAATGGAGGGACTGAAGCAGCTTGAATAATGTTGAAAAAAGCTGCATTATTTTGGATCCACTTTTTGCCATCATTTTTTCAGGACACCCCCCCTCCCTTGCCCTCCATACCAATAAGGTGTTCTTCAGATTTTTATTTTGGCTTAACTTTGCCAAATGCATACCCATAGTTGTGACACTTTGTGCAAATAACCCATATAATTTGCCTTTGTGGAATTGGGGTACATTTCCGTATACTTATTGAATTTAAATGAGAGATTCCAAGCAATAATAACCTTGAACCAAGAGGACAGGTGGGATGAAATTTTTTTTTAATGGGTAATAGAAGTTCAGGATTTGTTTATGTTTATTTTGGCAAGATACATGTTTCCTTTAAGGCTCAACGCCCTTAGGTTCAAGTTTCAGTCTTTTACAAGGAATCGTGTAATACATTTTCTTGAATGGGAAAAAATGGTCTCTATCAAATTGGTTTTCTGCAGCAGAATAACTTTTATAGCTTTTCTTGAAAGGTGCCACAGCAAAGATGTATATAATGCTGACAGCTGAGCCTCTGGTATCCCTCAGCACATGTAGCATTGAGTATTTGACAAAGTCCAGTGAAGCAACTGAAATATGTCGTTTTCAGAGCATGTAGTAACTGCATGTCACATTCCTTGGCCACCTGCTAAATTTAAAACTGGGATAATTTTGTTGGCTAACTAATGCTCTAAAACCTACGTTGGTATGGGCTAGGATTAAGCTGGTGGAGGTTAAAGTTGTTAGTGTAAATTGATTTTTATGTTGTGTTTAACATGGTTGAACCTTTCTTGATTCCTCAAGACAGGAAAAGATATGGCTGGAACCGAGTAATGACTGAATACTTCTTCTTGATAGTAAATCTGTTGAAATGTTAGTGTATATCTGAAAGTAATCTGCAAACCTTACATGAAGCGATTTCGTGCCCCATCCAGCTCCTGTTCAACAGATACCTAAATCAATGATCCTAAATAGGCATGTTTGTTAGCAGCCTGTGAAGAAAAGCTGACTTTTGGAGAGGCATGGAAATGGAGTTGCCATTTTCCTTGTTACACAAGTCCTGTTGTGCGGTTTTTATGCATTCAGAAAAAGGGGACTCAAGGTTGCCTTCAGTACCGGGTACACATTCTACATGTAAGCAGTCATTGTCAAGCATGTCAGTGTGGAAGCTCTCAAAACACTAAGCTCAATCCAGATATTATACTAAACCAGTGAAGAACCAGGAGAGCATGGAGCCGAAGAGGCAAAGGCCCGTCTCCCCTGGCTTTAAATGGCCAGGGCGCCTACCGCTTCATCCCCCAGGACACCTCACACATCTGCGCTGGCTGGGCCTCAATGGCCCTGCCCTCAGGGTACCATGTGGCCAGCTCAGAGGACAGCCCTCGATCCCCCTGCTCCTGGACAGCAATGGGTAAGTCCTGGGCCACTCCATTCCACTGTTTTTAAAATCCCTGTAAGCAGCTTTAGGAGCCCAGTGGCGCAGAGTGGTGAGCTGCAGCACTGCAGTCAAAGGTTTACTCATGACCTGAATTCAATCCCACATAAGTCAGTTTTCAGGTAGTCGGCTCAAGGTTGACTCCGCCTTCTATCCTTCCTAGGTTGGTAAAATAAGTAATCAGCTTGTAGGGGGTAAAGTGTAGATGACTTAGGAAGGCAATTGCAAAGCACCACGTCAACAAAGTTTTGCTAGTAAATGTCATGATGTGACATCACCCCATGGGTCCGTAATGACCCAGAGCTCACACAAGGGCCTTTACTTTTAAGCTTTTTTTGGAGCTAACTGGGAGGGTAGGATAAAAATGTCATAAAATAAGTATGGAAAATTTGCCAAAGATTAGTCTGCATTGTGAAGATTTTGAAAGACACGATCATAATGACTTTTCATGTTATTTATATATTTTTATGTTATTGCCTGCAACCTACATCTGACAGTTACGGTCGTAGTAACGAAATATATTCAGGTTGTCATAAAAAATGTGAAAGCCAAGTTCTTTGTATGGTTCAGCCTCCCTGCTGTTTAGCAAGATGGAAATATGTTGTTCATGTCTAGAACACAAATTGAGGCTATTTCATGAGAAATTCCAGGCTGCAGTTAATCAACTTTTCTGATCTATTAGCAACAAAGCTTATTGTGGAGGAGATTCAATGGGCCCAAGCAACGGGTGAAAGAGGAAGCATCTTTCCCTGCAATGGACTTCACTGGGGCTGTAGTGCCCCCCCCCCCCTTGCTCCCAGCATGATGCTTCCCACTGGTTCTGGGTCTGTGGCTTGGGGGTGGGAGATGTTGGAGAGGTGTTGTTCGGGGTAGGAGGGAGGCAGAGGATGGAATGGAGGCTTGGGGTAGCGGGAGGATTGAAAGGTGAGGCTTGGGGTGACAGATTGGGGTAGCGGAAACGGAGTGGCTTCGAGTGGAGAGAGGTCCGAAAGGTGGGAGGTGGTTGGAAGCTGAGTATTGGGTTGGAAGGTGAGCATTGCAGTGGGGAAGGGTTGAAAGGTAATTCTTGGGGTGGGGGAGGGTTGGAAGCTGAGTATTGGGGTGGGGGAAGGTGGCAAGGAGGGGCTTGGGATGGAGGGAGGGTTGGAAGGTGTGACATGGGGTGGGGGAGGGTTGAAAGGTGTGGCTTGGGGTAGGGAAAGGGCGCAAGGTGAGGCTTGAGGTGTGAGTAGGATTGGAAGGTATAGTTAGGGGTGGGAGGAGGGTGGAGGGTTAGAAAGTGAGACTTGGTGGAAGGAGGGTTGGAAGATATGGCTTAGGGTGGGGGGAGGGTGGAATTGGGATGGTTGGGGTGGGGAGGCTGAAGGGATTTGCTGGGCTGCAGAACACCTCTGTGGGACTGGTCTGGCTGGTGGGGGTAGGTGGGGAGGCAGGAGGGCTTGGCCGGGCCCATGGATCAGGCCTGGCTGGTGGGGATGGGAGGCTGGAAGGATTCTGTGGGCCTGCAGATCAACTGATCTGCGGGCCCAGCCTGACTGGTGGGGGTGGGAGGCAGGAGTGTAAGGGATGGAAGGCTAAGGGATGGAATATCAGCCACCAATGAGGGAGCAGGACTCACTTTGAGTCCTGCTCCCCCGTTGGTAGAGGGTTCATTGTTGGGACAGTCTGTCCCTTAGCCTTTTATTATTGTTATGGTTTTTCTCTTTTGTGAGTGTGCTGGAACATTGGCTTCATCGTAATAAGTATGTCACATACTGTGGTCTTTGCATAGTTGTCCTAGGATGTCCTTACTGCATTATCTAGCTTTCCTTTTTAATTCAAACAGGTAGAACTAGGTCAGAGGTTTGCTTTAAACCCTGAGTTTTATGTCTTGAGAACCCCAGGGCAGCTGTGGTTAAGATATCCGTTTGGTCAAAAAAGCCACACAGAATTGCCTCAGCCGCTTTCCTCTCTGTCTGTTTGACGGAAACACTAACTTTCCAGTGAAGATGAGTTTTAGTAACACAGTCTACTGTGTTTCAAATGGTTGTTTTTGTTTGGTGTTCTCGAAAAGATGGTTATCTCATTTGTACTGGCTTATGTTTGTCTGTGGCTTGGAGGGGCTTGGTGGCACATCATGCGAAAAACCACACATCTCCTCTCAGTCAGGCACCTTGAAGAAGGAACAGAGTGCTATGACGCCCATAGTTTAAAATAACAAAAAAAGACAACCTGTTACAACTTCAGATATGTAAAGCTGTAAGCTCTTGGTGTGTTGGCTGCTGCAGCATTTGTGAGTTTGATATTCTCAACACACTTTTCAATAGTACTTTTATTTTTATTCACACTAAACCTCAAGACTGTTAGAACCATTTAGTGTGTACGTATCTTAACTATTCCGCATGTAAGCAAGCTTTGTGACCTTTAAAGCATCTCAAGTTAGTTTTTTTATTTCAAGAAAATGTTGGTTGGATAAAATCAGGGGAAAGTGTGGGGGATGTTACTTCCTTCTGCCACGCGTAAACGTCTGCTATAGCTAATTTGTTTATTGGGTGACTTTCATAGTCCCTTTGGATTCATTCTAATACAATTTAGTCAATGCTTTCATGTTAAACATACTTTTTAAATCTGTGTGTCTCTTCTTTTGACTCAGTACAATAAAAACTTTAAAGCAGAGGCAGCTTGTCAGTGGCAGAATGCTGGAGAAGATTCTCATATTAATATTAAAGTAGGTCTCAGTACTGTACTTAAATCTTATTACTGTGGAAATAGTTTCCCCTTTGCCACAACTGTAAATACAGGTTTTCAGCTATCACTCTCTTGGTTGCTATCCTCGGTAAACCACATTTGAATGCTTTCCTTGGCAAGTTCTTAGGGCTTACAGCATCCTCGAGAGAATGGCATAACGATTTCCATTGTCCTGACAAAAGCAAACCGAGTCCAGCAGGTGAAATCACATTACGACTCATAACTTAATGTCCTTGCTTTTGCAGACCTCCACGAGCCAAGCTGTCTTTCACCTCCAGTCTGGTATTTGTCAGCTTTTTCGAGAGACACTCATTCACAAGGGGTTTGTTGAAATTCAGACCCCAAAGATCATTTCAGGTAAGAACCTTGTTCTTCACAATGCATTGTGGAGGATGGCAATGCGGGCTGCACTTGTTTCTATGCCGGAAAGCATGAATTGATTTCTTTAAAAGTCATTAACCACACACAACAGCAATGTAAATTTTTGTTTAGTTCTAGAACTCTCCTTTGAATAAAAGCTGCTTAAGAAGGGCTACAGGCTACCTTCTGTAAAATATTCCATGTGTACGAGGTCTTTCCATCTTCAGTCTTATTACAGCTTCTTGCATTGTCAGTTTTTTTGGCTTTTAAACAGAAGATCCACACTAAGCAGTTAATCCACTGGATAACAAACAAATCATTTTGTGTCTGGCAATAAAGGACTCATTGGCTAAGCTGGGCATGCTGAGGGCCACTAGTAAGCCAGCTACTTCTCCACAAGCTGTTCATTTGACCCTTGTCAGTACCTCACAGCCATGTGAAATCATAATGCTCTAATCTGGGAGGGGGTAGACGCTATATAAATGTGGATTATGATCTCCTACATGCTTGCTGCCATTTCTTCTTCTCACAAAGCACCATTTGAATGTGCGTCCGCCTGTCTTCTTTTTTAAAAAAATAAGTGTTGGAGTTGTCTGTGCTTTTCAGGCACCACGTAAAGAACCTTTTTGGGGAGGAGGTGGAATGTGCTTTCTGAGGTTTGTGTGAGAGGCTAGCCCATTAATCCAGTACCTCTTAAGTTGGGCCATATAAACCAACTAAATCATCATCGTATGACCTTATGGAAAGAGATTGTGTGTTAAAAGTTAGGTTTTTATGTCTAAAACTATAAAGAGCAGCTGAATCATGGTTGTGTGTAAAATTCAAGGAATCAAAACAAAACTGACGAAGCACATCCTAAACCTCACATGGATTCCTTTAAAAACAATAACAGTATCCTTGTAACCCTTCTTAGTGGGACTGACCAAAATGACAAACAAGTCATTTAAAAGAGCTGGATGTTCATTTCGTTCACAACTGTCCACTAAGTTTGCCCACCCCTTGATGACTAATGGCTTGAACTCTCTGCTTTTCAGCTGCCAGTGAAGGTGGTGCCAATGTATTTACTGTCTCCTACTTCAAAAGCAGTGCCTACCTGGCTCAATCCCCACAACTTTACAAGCAGATGTGTATCTGTGCTGACTTCGACAAGGTTTTCTGCATTGGGCCAGGTGAGAGGGGCTTGTTTTGTTTTGTCCTGGTTACTAATGCAGCAGCCATGACTCTAGAGCAAGGACACACTCAGTGTTGGAGCTGCAGAGGTAGTGAGGCTTGCAAGTCCTTCTCCCTTCTGATCTGCAAGCCAAACAAAAGTTTGACACTTTGCTAATCCATATGGCCATTTAACAGAACTTGCAAGTGGAACAAATAGGAGAGTCAGCGACTATCAGAACTAGGAGGAGAGCAATGGCCTCTGGAGCAATTGGTATGCCACTTAACTTACTGCAGGCCTATTAAAGTGGCAACACCAAAGGTTCATTAATATATATTTATGGAAATCAGTGCATACCATGCAACACATTTTTATGTTCGGATTTTTACAGTATATTGATTCCGCTTTAGTGGCAGAAGCGTTACATGCGTTTTCTGCTCTCTTTCTAAACCCGTAGAACAGTGGTTCTCAACCTGGGGGTCGGAACCCCTTTGGGGGTCGAACGACCCTTTCACAGGCGTCGCCTAAGACTCTCTGCATCAGTGGTCTCCATCTGTAAAATGGATAAATGTTAGGGTTGGGGGTCACCACAACATGAAGAACTGTATTAAAGGGTCGCTGCATTAGGAAGGTTGAGAATCACTGCCATAGAAGCACCTGAACCATGCAGCTGTTCACACAGTAGAAGAACATGTACACTTCTGTTGCACTGAGTATAGGAGCCACAGGAAACACAGGCTCCATCTAAATTCCTTTTTATCAAAGGAGAGAAATTGTGCATACAGGCACCAATGTGGAGTCCTTGGCTCAAAAGTACCATAAATGGTGTGGGGGCTGTGGCCCTTCCTCACCAGTGTTGCGCTGGGTAACGTGAGCAGGAGGTGTTTGCAAGATGCACCAATCATCTAATGCAGCTTTACATCCACTTGCTGTCATAATGCCTTGAATCTACAGTTGCAGAGCTGCTTGGTGGAATTGATCCCTGCAATCCAAGTGAGTCAGTCAAGGCACATGCCACTGATAGGCCATTATAACACTGCCATGAACCAAAGTGTCTCAATCCACACAAAAATCCGTAAGTCTTAATGCATAAGGCTGTAGAAAGTAATGAACACAGAAGTCTTGATGAATAACCAAAACCAGTGGCTACAGAGAAGTCCTGCTGATG
>NW_025949830.1:0-10923 GCF_021028975.2 Sphaerodactylus townsendi
CACACACACACACACACACACACACACACACACACACACACACACACACACAAGTGTACACACCATTTTTTAAGATAGCTTATCCATACAGATTTACACAGCACTGAAACTCACAGCTAATCCAAGACATCTGACATAGATGAAGCAATGCCGTCTTTCCCTCGCAGTGTTCCCTTGTGGCCTTTAATTTTATAGATTCACCTCACTTCTCTGAATGAATTGTTAAGGGAATTCAGGCAAATTTTCTGTCAGTTCAGGCAAATTGTCAGTTCAGGCAAACTGTCAGTTCAGGCAAATTTTCTCTGATGGCCATAATGAGAGGACAACTGTTGAAGTATTTTCCCTTTCATCCAAGATAAGATAAAGGAATTTCCCTATTTGGCATATTTCAAGCCATAAATTGTATCTATTCTGATGTTTATACCCTGTGAGGATCCACACAGTGGCTTACAATAGCACTTGCCTCTCCTCCAACACAACAACTTAGGGTTGCCAGGTTGCCTTCCACAGTGGACAATCTCCCACACCACTGGTCCAAGCTACAGCTGCCACTTGATAAACTAGCAAGAGCAAAAATCAGTGGAAAACCAACTTCATCCAACATTCTAGGAATTCTTCATATCTCTACAGTAAAAACTACAAAGCTGTGATGGCCCCCCTCACACCACTCACTTCTTCAGGCAGGAAAACCACTCAATGACCTTCCTTGTCAGATTTTTCCCACCTTTTTCTTTTTAGGGATTGGGGTGCTTAAGAAATGGTAATGTGCGGTGATACAGAAGCACTTTCCCTCAGCCCTGTAACTGATCCAGAAGGTGAAGGATGCCCATAACCTTTCTTTTGGCAAACCCCTTGATAAGGAACACAAAATAATAATACTGAGGCAGATTTTAAACTTAAACAGATTAAAAGGTTTATTAATAGAGAAGAGATGGAAAAAGAAGATAAATAACTTGGAGAGAAGGAATGGATTAGGCAGAAGTAGCATATACACACAGCAGCTTTGGCACAGAGATTCAGTATTTGGTTTTTCAGGCACAGGCTTAATACGTTTGTTCAGTTCTCAGCTTAGATATTAATCAGTTTTATAGATGGTACAGTTACTTATACTTCAGACAGTACTGGCTAATGGATGTCCCACTCAGGGTCTAACACAAGTTTGGCACTTAGTCAGAGCACTCTCACTCAGCCTTCCAAGTTAGAAAACCCAAAATAAACATAAAGCAAAGCAAAACCAGCACACAAAAAAAAGACTAACTGGTACCCAGAAATTCTTCCCTCACTAGAAAGTATATTCCTCTATGGTTTATAAATATGGCCTTTCAGCTTGGCCCTTCAATACCACCACCACCAGTTCTCTCAGTCTGTGTGTATATATTGCTTCATACCAACTGTCAACAGTAGAGTTAGTCAGTTTTCCACAATCTGATTAAACTACTCTTCTCGGAGATGACTGAGCACAGTTAAGGCAGTTAGCTCTTAACTCCAAGACATTCAGTTCCAAAAGTGCCTCAGATTGTTCTTCACAGGGAGATAACCTTTTCACTCTCTTTAACATCAATGTGTTTACCCAATCAGAGTGCACGTTTATCACAACCAATCAGTGGCTTCCTTGTCCCTAGGTCTTTAAACCTCACTCTGAATGTAAACACACTTTGCTTTAGACAGACCTACATTTATAAAACTTACATTTCCTGTGCAGTCCGTCACAGAAACTATGGGAAATTCTTAGAGCTTCACTAATGCCATGACATAACTTCAGGAACTAGAAGTGACATCATAGTGTTGTATAATAGTTGCTTGTGGTCCTCCGGATGGTAAGCATATAACAACTACCTTAGTTAAGCTGAGTGTGGTGGGTCCAAAATTAGGTAGCTTCCAAAGCAGGGTGGGTATATTTGAACCTAGTCCTTCCAGGCCCTAGTCTGACATGAAGCTGGTTCAGGTTTCCTCAATGAGAGAATCAGTCCAGTCCTGAAAGACAGCCACAACAAACCATTTTCCCAGCTCTGAGCTGATGTGGAGGAGCACTCGATACGTTCTGAGTGATGTTCTTTGCTCACAGGGGCTGACTGGGTACAAGGGTCAAACAGACCTGCCTGGTATAAGCAGTTCCTTTGTGTACTGAGTGCATCAGCAGCCGATGAGCTGAGGTCCTCTGGAATGCAATTTGATGTGGAACACTTGAAAACAACTTTTCTAACAGCCCCATCCAAAGGGCTTGGGCAGCTGGGGATGACACCCTTGCTGCGCCGCTGTGCCATCTCCGGAGTTTCCAGGCAGTGCAGCGAGGCAGAGGGGATCTGGGAAACTCCGGCCACCTCAAAACCCCAATAGGCTAAAATGGCCTTACACCATTCTTTTGGGTGGTGTAACTCGAGAGGCCCCACGGTTGGCGTTCCCAGCTCAAAAGCTCGGTGGAAGCCAATGAAGGTTGGATCCACCCTCAGGAACACCTCCAGTTACACCAGCATCCAGCTGTATGCCAATGCAAATCTGAAGGCCAGCCTCACTTCCAGGTCGGTTGCCACTGAGGCCCATGGTGGCTGCCTACCTCCCAGTTTGCCTGCCCCACCAGAACATTTGCCAAATATGGTAGTGGCGTGCGCAAACATGATGGCATGAGCTCGCACCAACTCCATAACCCCACTTCCCCCCTCTTTGGATTGGGCTTTAATCACACATTGTTATTTGGGGAGGGGGGAAGGTGAGATAATGACAGGTAAATGCACACAAGAACCCCCAAAACATTGATTTAAATATTGATTATCTAATGGGGAAGGGGTCATGCTTTTGAAAACAAGTTGCCCTTTTGAAATACAAGAGAAAGTGGATGAATGCTCAGATATTTCAGAAGGTGTTGGAGGCAATTGTAACTCTGCAAGGCTATTTCTATGATAATGAAGAAGTAACTCCTCTCTTTTTTTTTTTACTATTGGTAATGTTTAGAATTGTGAGTTACTCTATCTCCTAGCAGTGTAAATTCAATCTATGCCAATGAATTTACAGTCAGAACTGAAAGGGGGGGAATCTGGTGTGGGATATGCCTCATTCCGTGTTTGCAATACATGCAAATCATTCTGTATTTACAACATATGCATATGTATGCTTACCTATGTGTGTAAAACGTAGTCATGAATTTGGGTCATGCAAATGTTTTCTCCTAACTTCAAAATATTGTATACACCATTTGAAAGACAAGTCGTTTACAGTGCACTTCCAAACAAAGCTACAGCCTTCTAAATCCAGTGAAGTCAATGAGCTCAGAAGAATGTAACTCTGCTTAGGAGTGAGTTAGTCTTGGGAAAGCACCTGATCTGAAGCCTACTCAGCTGTTTCCTCCAATGATTCAGTGGGAAATACAGTTACCCTGACTACAGTCAATGATGGTAGAATGGGGTCCATGGGATGCCAGGAGTGTAAGACAAAACTTTGGAGCAAATTGGGATCACTTGAGGAAGGGACAGGTGAGACAAAGATGGTTTCATAAAATCCGTCGAATCTTAAAATGCAAACATTCTTGGGAATGTATCTCAACTCATCTTTTGTGTGTGTGAGTGTGTGCGGGCGCGCACAGGCGGTCAAGTCACAGTTGACTTATGGAGACCTCTGTAGGATTTTCAAGGCAAAAGACATTCTGAGGTGGTTTGTCATTGTCAATGTCCATGTAGGCCCGTGGTGGCGAACCTTTGGCACTCCAGATGTTATGGACTACAATCCACATCAGCCCCTGCCATCATGGCCAATTGTAGTCCATAACATCTGGAGTGCCAAAGGTTCGCCACCACTGATGTAGGCTGAGAGAGTTCTGAAAGAAATGTGACTGGCCCAAGATTCCCCAGCAGGCTTCACGTGGAGGAGTGTGGAATCAAACCCAGTTCTCCAAAGTAGAGCCTGCCACTCTTAACAAATTACACCATACCATCTCTTTGCCACCACTGTACAAAATAATGATAATCTTATATCCACCACATTCTTCCACTATTTTTTTTATGAGAAAGAAAAGGCTTTCTGGCTACACACTAGAAATAGTGTTTAGCAACAAACAATCATTGTAGGCAAGGCATTGGCCAAAGATGCTACAGTATCATGCCTCTAGTTTCCTGACGAACCAGGTGTAGGTGGATCTTGTATTTTCAGCTTTTTAGAACCAGGAAAGCGCCAATGATTGTTAGCATTAACAGTAATGTCAAAGAATACTTTATTATTTGCATAGTGTGAGAAAGATGTTCATTTATAAGGAAAAAGTAAGACTTTTTGCACAGCTTTTATGAGTTAGGCTGAGGAAAATAGGTAGTAGAACTCAAACTTAATGACACCAATTTAAACAACAGTTTGGCTTGGTTTACAAATTTCAAGAGAAAAAATCAGCATAGAGTTTATATTATAAATACAAGCACAGGGTATCTTTTTTTAGCCAACTTGGTAAAGTTGATTCACCATTATTCTGAAGTTTCAGAGGGTCATAACTCAGCAGGCCCAGATCCAAGTTCTTATCAGTCCCACCCTCTATTTGGAAGGACTTTACACCAGAGACATCAAGAAACGTCTTTACTAGTTAACAACTTCTAGATAGAAACCAGCTGTTCAGGAATGGAAAGATGCCTGGAAAAACTTTCAGAGATGAAATTTCTGGTTTTCAATCAAAACCATCATTGGCTATTACTGACATCTATCCAACCATGCAATTCTGAAGACACATGGCAGTCCTAAGCAGGTCTACTCAATGGGGGTTACTCTCAGGAAAGCACTTGTAGGATTGTACTGTTAGACACTCACATCCCACAAGAGGCATCAGTGATCTTTACTAATTCCTCCCTCCCACTACCGACCCCCACTTTAGAAGAGTTTGAATTTGCACCCTGCTTTTCTCAACTGTAAGGAATCTCAAAGCAACTTCCTAACTACTTCTCTTCCTTTCTCCAGAACAGACACTTGTGAGGTAGGTGGGGCTGAGAGAGTTCTAAGAGAACTGTGACTAGCCCCCCCCCTCCCCTCCCTCCCCCCCCCCCCCCCCCCCCCACCCCCCCCCCCCCCCACCCCCCCCCCCCCCAACCCCCCCCCCCACCCACCCCCCCCCCCCCAACCACTGGTTTGGGGAGAGGGGACCTCAGCAGACTATATTTACATATTGTCCATCTTGCAAAGCAGCCATTTTCTCCAGTGGAACTGATCTGTGTACCTGGAGATCACACGTTATTCTTGGGAGATCTCAAGACTCCACCGGGAGGTTAGCAACCCTACCGGGTGACCTTGGAGCAGTCTCTCTGTGTGTTGTGAAAAACCCTGCTGTTTTCCTGAAAATAAGATGAGGGGAGCAAACTGGGGTATACATATCTGAATAAATAAGATAAAAATAGAAGAAGACTTAGGTTTTATACCTGCTTTCGTGTACCTTTTGTGGAATTTCAGAGTGGCTTGCAAACTTTTTCCTTTCTTCCCTCTACAACAGAGACCTGGTGAGGTAGGTGGGGCTGAAAGAGTTCTAAGAGAACTGTGACTAGCCCAGGGGTAGGGAACCTGCGGCTCTCCAGATGTTCAGGCCCCCCCCCCCCCCCGCCCCCCCACCCCCCCCCCCCCCCCCCGCCTCCGCGCCCCCCCCCCCCCCCCCCCTCGCCCCCCCCCCCCCCCGCGCCCCCCCCCCCCCCCCCCCCCCCCCCGCCCCCCCCCCCCCCCCCCCCCCCCCCGCCCCCCCCCCCCCCCCCCCCCCCCCGCAGCCCCCCCCCCCCCCAACGCCCCCCCCCCCCCCCCCCCCCCTCCCCCCCCTCCTCCCCCACCCCCCCCCCCCCCCACCCCCCCCCCCCCCCTCCCCCCCCCCCCCCCACCCCCCCCCCCCCCCACCCCCCCCCCCCCCCACCCCCCCCCCCCCCCACCCCCCCCCCCCCCCACCCCCCCCCCCCCCCACCCCCCCCCCCCCCCACCCCCCCCCCCCCCCACCCCCCCCATTTTATATCTATATATATAAAAAGCTAACCGTGTATGTGTTGATGACAGGGTACCTCAGTAACTGCTGGGCCAATTCCTCTGAAAATTCCCAGCCACTACAGTCAGTCAGGCGAGAGTGTTTTCAGATGTTCACATACCTGAAATTTCATACCTGGCCCAGGTAAAAACGCCTTTTTCCTGGCGCTCCCTGGTGAAGGACAGGGAGGGGCCTGTGTGTAACTGTCACCCTTAGAATGTTCGTGCCCTTAGAATGTTCACTCAGATGGCCAAAGATGAGCAGTGGAAACAGCACATAGGCAGTAACTCGAGTGGAAGTGAAACACATACACACACACACACGAGGGAGAGGGGAGGAGGAGGAGGAGAAGAAGAAGAAGAGGAAGAGGAGGAGTAGGAGTTTGGATTTATATCCCCCCTTTCTCTCCTGTAGGAGACTCAAAGGGGCTGACAATCTCCTTGCCCTTCCCCCCTCACAACAAACACCCTGTGAGGTAGGTGGGACTGAGAGAGCTCCGAGAAGCTGTGACTAGCCCAAGGTCACCCAGCTGGCGTGTGTGGGAGTGTACAGGCTACTCTGAATTCCCCAGATAAGCCTCCACAGCTCAGGCGGCAGAACGGAGAATCAAACCCGGTTCCTTCAGATTAGATACACGAGCTCTTAACCTCCACTGCCACTGAGAGGGAGGGGTGGCATCAGAGATGGATCCAGCAGTTTCTCACAGGTTCCCGAGAGTAGGTTACTAATTATTTGTGTGTGCCGAGAGGGGGTTACTAATTGGTGATTTTGTCACGTGATTTTTGCCTTAGTTACGCCCCTTCTCTCAGAAGTAGCGCGCAGAACTTGAAGCAGTCTAGCAGGAGGTGCACCAGCGTGCGTGGCAGCCTGCGCCTGCGTGCATTCGTTTCCCACCCAAGGACCGGCACAGCGGCTGCGTCCTTGCCACAGCCCCGCCCAGTAATGCCCCGCCCCTGGAATGGCCGGCCACGCCCCCGTCGTGCCCCGCCCAGCCCCATTGGCGCTACGCCACAGTTTGAATCCCGCCACCATGGGAACCTGTTACTAAAATTTTTGGATCCCACCACTGGGTGGCATGCAAGGGAAGAGAAGTGAGGGAGGGAAGAGAGTGAGGGGTGGCATGCAAGGGAGGGGAGGCAGGGGCCCAGCATCTTGATATGACCCACCCACCCTAGCGGAGGGAAAGGGAAGGGAGGGAGGGGGAGGGGTGGCATGCAAGGGAAGAGAAGTGAGGGAGGGGAGACAGTGAGGGGTTGCATGCAAGGGAGGGGAGGCAGGGGGCCCAGCATCTTGATATGACCCACCCACCCTAGCGGAGGGAAAGGGAAGGGAGGGAGGGGGAGGGGTGGCATGCAAAGGAAGAGAAGGGAGGGAGGGAAGAGAGTGAGGGGCGACTTGCAAGGGACGGGAGGGAGGGGCCAGGCACCCTAGATTCCCTGAATACTGCAGTTACAGTTAAGAAAACCAGGCACGCATTACTCAGGAGTAAGCTCAGTACAGCAACCATGACATACTTTGAATGGCTGCGTCGCACCCGTCAGAGGGTTTCCTCAGAAGCGACACCCATTGCCACCAACCAAACTTACTCCCAGGTAAAGGATCATGACCAGCCAGCCTAGATGTGTGGGAGGGGTGCCTTTCCATCCCCCCCCCCCAAGGAATGCGGGCACACACATCACTGACATCGCACAGTATCAGGCTGCATGTTTGCATGAGCATGTACTGCTGGCCTCTGCAATTGATTTGCTGCTACTGTTCCTTTCCCATTTCACCACAATAAGCCACAGCAACGCGTGGCCGGGCCCCGCTAGTTAAATCATAAAAATAAATTGCAATTGCTGACATCAACTCTAAACTTCTATAAGTTTTTGAAACTTCAGCTACAGACTGGAGCTGTTTGTAGTGTAACGCTTTCGTTAGGCTGCTGTATGGCACCACCCTCCATAAATTTTGTACTGCCTGTAGCTCAGGCAGCTAGTTTCTGGTGGCAGCAGCATCTGTTACCCATCTCACACAGGACAACAGCCACTTATTGCTTAGGAAGGGGGCAGATGGATAAACTGATTCTGGGGGCCCCATCATGGACTTCTGCCCAGAGCCCCAGAATCTCTGACTGCTCCTGTCTTCATTTATCATACAAAGTCATGTGTGTTTCTTTCATGTTCATGTGTTTCTTTCATAAATTAGAAAAAATGGTCTTCAGAATTGTGTTTTCATTCTTTAAAGCTCCATCTCTAGCCCTTTTCAGATGCTTGATTTTAGTGCTCCAACCATACACAATGGGGGTGGTCACTGCATGCAATTATCTCAATACACGCAGTCACCATTTTGGACCATGGTGCCTGTTTCCTAGTTCTTCAATGCATATGACCATATTTCCTCAAAAATCAGGATTCCAGTCACGTGCACCCGAATTACATGCGAACGGAAAATACACACTGCCCCATTCACACAAAATGGTGACCACACATAACAAGATAATAGAACACGCTGTCGTTATGCATAGCTGAAGAATGAAAATCCAATGTCTGAAAAGGAGTCCTTCGGCTTCTGTATGCAGTTCTCCAGATGAACCTGAAGGCATCTTCACCATAGTGCTAAATACGGAGAATGTAGTCTCAGTCTCCCTGATGTGGAGTAATTTCATTTAATGGCATTCCTCACATTGTTTCAGGAAAGACGCTAGAGAAGCAAAGAAACTTAAAGGAGAAAAAAGAGATGACAGGGAGGAAATGGAAAGCAAACAGGACAAGAGGAAGAATTATAGCAACTGCACTTGGCAAAAGGGAAGACTACAAATGCAAAATAATCTCCATGCACAGGAATTGGGGCAGCACAGCCCTGCTCTAAAGAAGCCAGACAGGGAACCTTGCTTCGAAAAGGGGATCCCACAAATCCTTGTAGATTTCCACTTGTAATTATACTCCAGTATTTGGTTCAAGAAAAATCCACAATGTAGGAATTAGAAGTAGCTGAGAAATGTTGCAATATTCTTGCATGGCTCATAAAATATGCTTACACCTCTACCCCCCAATATTGTCTGATTGTTGTTTTGGGTCCTCTGACTTTCTTTGTCCTTTAAGAGGGAAAACAGCAACATCCAAGTAAATTCACGAACAGTAATATTGACGCATAATAAATACGATTTTGAAGAGAATATTCTCAAGCGAATTTTTCCTCAGACTGATTTCTGAGGGTGATACTTTGGGATTTTTAATAGCAAGCAGCATTGTATTATACCAAGCTAAAAGAGTGTTCTACAAAAATCAGGCCCCATGCAGAGGCAAAAAACACAAGGCCACACCAACAAGAGTTGATTCCCAGAAAGAGTAATGGACAGCTGTCATTGCATAGTAGTCAGTGTGTTAGACTAAGATCTGGAAGATCCATGTCCAAATTCCCATTCAGCGGTGAAAGATCTCTGGGTGAGACCAGGCCAATAACACTCTCAGTATGATTTACCTTTAGGATTGTCAATCCTGGGTTGAGTTTCTGGATATCTGGAGGTGGTACAGCCTCAGGGTCGCCTTTGGGTAGGGTACGGACCGCAGTGATATATAATGACATAGAACCCACCCCTCCAAAGCCATTGTTTTCTCCAGAAGAACTCAATAATCTAGAGTCAGCAACCCTTCCTGTCTCACAGGGTTATACTGAGGGTAAAAGAGAAGAGAAGAACGTAAGGCAATTTAGATCCCCTTTGGACCCAAAGGGAAGTAAAATAAATTTTAAAAATCGGTAGCTTACCTATTGATGTGGTAAGGAAAAGATTCTGTCCTGAGGAACAACTATGAACTTTGCTAGGAGGCAGCATCAAAAGAAGCCCTGTTCATAGGCCTTCCAGGCTAGCTGGTTGGCCACTGCGTGAAATAGGATGCTGGACCCTCACTGGTCTGATCCAGCAGGGTTCTGTCTATATTCTTATTTTTTAAATCCAATTTGCGTTGATGACTCTAGACTGTGGACAGTACTTTGGGATCAGCTGTTTAAAGAAAATTGTGTATGTTCAAAAAGAAATTATTTATTTGGAGAGCTACATAGCTCATTTCTTCAGAGACCTTGCTGAAGCAGCTAACAAAATAAACACATCCTAACACATAAAAGCAAAATATCCATGACTAAAGTTGCCACAAAGGGTTCTGAAAACAGCCCTCTGATGGGATACCAGCCATAAAAACAACAGTGTGACTTCAGTTAAAAGCTTGGCTGAAAAAGAATTATTTTGGCTTAGCTCTAAATGACCAGCTATAACTGCAGACTCCCCAGGGCTCTTACATGCACACCCCTCTACATATTCAGAAATATGGTCCCCAAATAAAATCCCACCAAATTGCTCAAATGCATGAGGGAAACCCCCTAGCAACCACTTCTTTCACTTGCCAGCTCCTTAGGTGCCAGCAGGAAAAAGTAGGGGAGGGGAAGTGAGGCACGCAAATTGGGATTGGTAGCTCTGCTGCAGAGTATATTGTAAATCCTAGAGTGTCCCATGATGTCACTTCTGGTTTTTCTGGAAATGACTTCAGCATGCTGGCACGACACAGAAGTGCCATCCCTGATTGCTCCCTGGGGTTGCCAGCTGCATCCTGGCAACTCTACAATGCATTGTGGAGGGCGGGGGTGGGGTGGCTCTTTTAATGTTTAAGCTGATTGCTACATTAGATGCTTGCTATTTATCTTTTAATCTGACTCCTATTATTACCTTTTAGTCATTTGCATCAGTTTTAGGCCAAACTTCTCTATCTTAATGTAGCTTGAAAGGAAGCTATGGGGGGAAAAATGGAGAAACTACATTGCCAGTAAATCGTTCCAGAGTAACGTGCATTCAGTTGAGCAATCATAAAAAGAATCACACAAGGACTTTTCCCAAACATATTTGACAGATACATTCAATAAACAAGCAGGGTGAGACAGACGAATTTCAAAACCGTGTGGTTGATGAGGAGGATGAATGTAGGTCACAA
>NW_025949831.1:0-10922 GCF_021028975.2 Sphaerodactylus townsendi
TAGGGTTCTTTCTATTTACTTTTCTTGGAACAAAGTTGTGAACTGAAGATGATTGAATAAATGTAAGTTTTACCTTTTACATTTATGTCTCTGGAGAACTTTCTATAAACTGCAGTCACACACACTACTGGGCATATCCATGACTCTAAACGAAATCTAACATGGTAGCAGAGATGGATGGTTATTTTTGAAGCCCAGATATTTTAAAGTTGGAGCAGATTTTTTTTCCCCCTTGCATGGCTTAGCAGCCATTGCCTTGGTTCTTGTGTTTTCTTGCTCACCTGGCTCTAACAGGCCAGCAAGTAACAAAAGGTTGCATAGCCTGAAAGCTTGCTTCCCCTTTCTTGTGTGTGTGACTAATTGAGATTGCAGAGAAAGCCTTTTGCATTAAAATGGCTCAGCGTAAGGCAATTCTTGAGAAGCTTACAAGCCTGAATTTTAACTCATGGCTCTACAGGATTCAATCCCAAGTAAAGGAAGAGGGCATAGGTTTTGTTTTAACTACACCAAAACCAAACAGTGGAAATGAAGAGACTAGATGGCAAAGAGCAGATGAAAAGGCCATGAATGTAATTGTTAGTACTCTCACAAACTCACAACTGGTGTATGTTAAAGGACAAGATTCTGCCAAAGACATGCTAGAAGCATTAAAAAGGGTCTTTGGAGAGCAAGACAGAAATAGCAAAGTGAGTTTATTCAAACAACTATTTTCAATCAAATTACAAGAAAATGGAGATGCTGATTGCCATATAGAGAAATTGCTGAATCTGATTGATAAGTTAGCAACCACTGGCACAGTTCTGGAGGAAGAACTGAAAATTGGACTGCTTTTAAGCTCATTGCCTGAGAAATATTCAGCTTTTGTCTCTACTGTGAATGGCAAAGACTGCACATTTGAGGAAATTCTAGGACTAACTAGGTCTGAATTTCGCAAGCAGCAAGAGTATCTCTCTGAGAGCAGAGGGAAGAATGGCTCAAGTTACATTGCCCAAGAAGCCAGAGGCAAGGGGGCGGGAACTAAATCATTTGAATACAGAAAATCCAATCCCGCAGGGGAAAGGAGGAGCCCACCCATCTGTTTCAAGTGTAATAAACCTGGTCACCTCCAGAGGGAGTGTCAACGCAATAAGAATGCTGAGACTGGCAGCAAGCCATCTCACACTGCTTATTCACACAGACAAAGGGATTTTACTCCTAAAAATCCGTTCAACTTTTGCACAACCCACATGATACAAACTAATGAAAAATATAAGCCTTGGATTATTGATAGCGCTGCTTCTAGGCACATGGCTTCAGATGTTGCTTTGTTCAATGAATTAGACAGAGATGCTGGTTGCAATGTGTATTTAGCCAATGGAAAACAGATTCCAGTGAATGGAAAGGACAAAGTTACTTTACATTGCCGACTGGATGATAATGGAACTGAGATTGTGGCTGAAAATGTCCTGTACATTGCAGACCTTGCGGCTAATCTGATCAGCGTCCCCACACTATCAGAAAAAGGATTTGCTGTTCACTTTGAGAATAATGTGTGCACTATCTCGCGCGATGGTGAGCTATATTCCACAGGTACCCTAAGAAATGGAGTCTTTGAACTGGACTGTGAGGAACCACAAGCCTGCACAGCCAAGGCAACTTCTACCCAGCAGTCTTTGGAGCTCTGGCATAGGAGGTTTGCCCACCGTGATAAAGAGGCCATCCTGAAGCTGAAAAGCAAGGACTTGGTAACAGGTATTTCTATAAAAGACTGTCCCAATGATAACCAATTGTGTGATTGTTGTTTAAGAGGAAAGGGAACTAGGCCTTCATTCCCAAAGCAAAGCCAAAGATGCTCTAAGCAGCCTCTTGACTTAATTCACTCTGATCTATGTGGACCAATCAAACCAGCATCAACTGGTAATAACACCTATCTGTTGTCTTTTATTGATGACTACTCGAGATACACTGTGTGTTATTTGCTAAAAGAAAAGTCTCAGACTGAACAGAAATTAAGAGACTATGTTGCTATGGTATCTAATAAGTTTAATAGGAAACCCAAGTGTTTTCAAACGGACATGGGAGGTGAATACAATTCCATATCTATAAACAATTTCTTGAGGGAACATGGGATCCAACACAGACTTACTGTAGCCCATTCGCCAGAACAAAATGGAATTTCCGAAAGAAGAAATCGTTATATAATGGACATGATTCGGTGCATGCTCATTGATTCAGGCCTTCCCCGCAAGCACTGGGGAGAGGCAGCAATGACTGCAGTTTACCTACAAAATAGATTGCCAACCAAAGCCACAGAAGCAACTCCATATGAGTTATGGCATGGCAGGAAACCAAATGTAGAACACATCAGAGTCTTTGGATGCAAAGCTTATGCTCACATACCAAAAGAAAAGAGATCCAAGCTAGACCCTACTACGCAAGCAGGTATATTTTGGGGCTATTCTCCAGAAAGTAAAGGATACAGGATTTTTGATCCAGAAACTAACCAAATTACTATATGCAGAGTTGTGCAGTTTGACGAGCGACCCAGAAATGGCAAGCCTGCTGTGATGGATGACCATTCAGAGGGAGATGGCGATAGCGACCAGCTGATCCTACATCGCCCAGAGTCCCAGGATGACATCACCGTGCAGATGCCAGCAAATGCTCAACCTGAAGAGGGAGCAGCGGTGGAAATCCCAGACCTGACAGGTGAGGCAGAGGAGTCACAGACTACTGCGGAGGCAGACAGACCTTTGGCCCTCAGGCACTCATCGCGGCCTAACAAGGGAGTTCCAGCTGAGAAACTTACCTACCTTGCAAGGGCGCCATCATTGCATGAACCAGCTTCATGGGCTGAGTTACAGCGAATGCCTGAACCAGAAGCAAAGAAGTGGAAAGAGGCAGCACAAGAAGAAATCGCTGCACTACATAAAAACCAAACATGGACTCTCACAGAACTACCTAAGGGTAAGAACGTTATCGGTTGTAAATGGGTTTTTAAAGCTAAACAAGATGCGGAAGGTCAGATTGAGAGATATAAGGCCAGACTTGTTGCTAAAGGATTCTCTCAGATCTATGGAACAGATTATGATCAGACTTTTGCACCTGTTGTAAAATATTCTACAATTAGAATGCTCTTAAGCATTGCTGCATCTAGAAACATGAGAACTGAGCATTTGGATGTTAAAACCGCATTTTTGCATGGCGAAATTGAACAGGAGCTTTATATGAAGCAACCACCAGGGTTCATAGATGAAAAGAATAAACATTTAGTCTGTAAACTTCAGAAAGGACTTTATGGATTGAAACAAGCAGCTAAAGCTTGGTCAGATAATCTAGCCAAGATGCTACTAAGTCAGGACTTCAAACAAGGCAATGCAGACCCCTGTCTTTATAGCAGGCACAGAAATGGGAGATGGACATTTATCCTGACATATGTTGATGACCTGATTATTTGCCATGAAAATGAAACTGACTGTGCTGAGATTATATCCCAACTCAACAAGGAAGTAGAAGTCAAGCACCTGGGAGATGCCAGCTTCTACTTGGGGATCCAAATCGAACGTGAACCAGATGGAAGCTATCTTCTTAGCCAGAAGCAGAAAATATTGGAACTGCTACAGAGTCTGAACCTGGAAGGTGTCAATCCAATGCCTACCCCAATGAGTTCTGATTTCTACAGACAAATACTACCTGATGACTTGCTACCTGACAACAATGATTACAGGACTGCAATAGGCAAGCTTTTGTACTTAGCAATGACAACCAGACCTGACATTGCTACAGCTGTGAGTATATTGTCCAGAAGGGTTAGCACACCCACCACAAGAGACTGGACTGCTGTTAAACGAGTGGTGAGGTACTTAAGAGGTACTTTAGACTTTAAACTGAAACTGCCAGCAACTAAAGATCCCACACTATTGGGATATGCTGATGCAGATTGGGCTGGAGAAAGAACAGATCTAAGATCTACCAGTGGCTATGTGTTTTTCTATGGGGGAAGTGCTGTAAGTTGGGCGAGCCGTAAACAAAGTGTTGTTGCTCACTCATCTACTGAATCAGAATTAGTATCAGTTTCTGAGGCATGTAGAGAATTACAATGGCTTTTAATGTTGTTAGAAGATTTTGGTATTGATGAACCTTTACCTGTACAAATGCTAGAAGATAACCAGAGTTGTATAGCTCTTTCTCTTTCAGAAAAGAATAGTACACGTACTAAACACATTGGAATTAAGGATCAATATGTAAGACTCTTACAGGCAGAAGGAACTGTGAAACTTCGCTACTGTCCTACTGATATGATGACAGCAGACATATTGACCAAACCACTGCCAAGAGACAAGTTCCAAAGCCTGCGTGACAAACTGAACATTGTATACCTGGAAAGCATGCAGTGTCGAGAGGGAGTGTTGGAATAAGCGACTTCTGCATGCCTGGACACTGGGGGGTGCTGTGTATCTCACTCTAACTGTGATGTTGCCTCTCTTGTTTGCCCTCCTTGTCTGGGCCAGGAGACCGCCCACTAACTTCCTTTCTTCCCCATGCTAGCTTCACTTCTGCTCTAGCCTTTGACCCGAGCGCATGGTCAATGGCAGCCTGCTCAGTGGGGCCTTTCCCACTGCAGCATCCACTCACTTCCACACACGTGATGGCGCGTTAATGATTGTTTTGAGTAAATTGCCGCTATTGCATTATAGAAAGAGCCTTGTATACCTATTGTTGATAATGTTTCTTTTAAGAAAGACCAATTAATTTGGTCAAAAGCTTTCTGTGCATCTAGTAATAATAGTGCAGCTGGTAAGTCTGGCTTATGGTCTAGTAATTCAATTATATTTAATACTATTCTAACATTTTGTTTTGTGTTTCTTTTAGGCAGAAATCCCGCTTGCTCCTCCGAAATGATTTCATTTAAGATCATCTTGAATCTATTTGCTAATAGTAGTGCAAATATTTTGTAGTCCGTATTAAGTAGAGAGATTGGTCTAAAATCCTCCTTGGTGAGTATGTTATCTTTTAATTTGGGTATTAAGATGATATTTGCCTCTTGCCATGTTTTAGGTGTAGTCCCCCCTGCCATTATATCATTGAATATGTCTGTTAGATATGGGATTAATTTCTGATCGAATGTTTTGTAGTAAGTGGCTGTGTATCCATCTGGACCTGGCGCTTTATTATTCTTCAATTTTGATATAGTTCTTATTACCTCATCTTTTGAGATAGGTTGGCTTAACAATTTTTGTTGTTCATCTGTTATTTTATTAATATTTTTGTCTTTTAGGTAGTTTTGTATTTTCCCTATTTTAACTTTTTCTTCCTTATAAAGATTTTGGTAGTAGTCCCCAATTATCTGTCCTATTTCTTTTCCATTTGTTATGACCTATCTTTATTTTTAATTTGTGTTATAATATTTCTCTCGGTCTTTCTCTTGATTTGTGTTGTTAAACCACTTGCCTGGTTTTAATAGCATTGTCTCCTTTGCTTTAGGTATTTTATCCTGTTTGTAATTTCTATTATTCTTAATTGTTCTAATTGGGATTTTATTATTTTGATTTTGTTTAAAATGTTTTTCTTGGATTTTTCTTTGTCTTGTAGATTTAGTTCTAATTTCCTGACCTCTGACTCTAATTGTACTTGGTGTTCTCTCTTTTCTCTTCTTTTTTTAATTTCATATGTAATAATTTCTCCTCTAATAACTGCCTTGTGGGCATCCCAGATTGTATTCCTATCTATACCACATGAGATATTATTTCTCCAGTAATCTTCCAAAGTATTGGAGATTTTCTCCTGGAAATTCTTATCTTTGGTTAACCATTCTTTAAATTTCCAGGTCTGTGTGTGTCTAGTTTCTGATAAAACCCAGCTAACAGGATTGTGGTCTGACAGGATTCTCGGAAGTATGTCAATTGTTTTTGTTTTGTTGCAGAGAGAGCCAGAAGCCCATACCATGTCCAACCTGGAATGTCCCCCGTGGCGATTTGAAAAAAATGTATATCCCCGTCCATTAAATTCTTTCTCTCTCCAGATGTCATGTAATTTAAGTGTGTCTATTAAATTAAAGAAAGATTTTGGCAGTTTGCCATTTGTTGGGTTTTTCTTCTTCATTTTATGGTTGGCCACTTTTTTATCTAAGGTCGGGTCTACGAATCCATTGAAATCTCCCATGAGTATCCAATGATCGTAGTTTAGATCTAATAAGATATCATTTAGATTTGAATAGAAATTAGCTTTATTCGTATTAGGGGCATATATTCCTACTACCAATATGGGACTCTTATTTCATGGATCTCTGAATTGCCGGCAAATCCTAGGGTTCTTTCTATTTACTTTTCTTGGAACAAAGTTGTGAACTGAAGATGATTGAATAAATGTAAGTTTTACCTTTTACATTTATGTCTCTGGAGAACTTTCTATAAACTGCAGTCACACACACTACTGGGCATATCCATGACTCTAAACGAAATCTAACATGGTAGCAGAGATGGATGGTTATTTTTGAAGCCCAGATATTTTAAAGTTGGAGCAGATTTTTTTTCCCCCTTGCATGGCTTAGCAGCCATTGCCTTGGTTCTTGTGTTTTCTTGCTCACCTGGCTCTAACAGGCCAGCAAGTAACAAAAGGTTGCATAGCCTGAAAGCTTGCTTCCCCTTTCTTGTGTGTGTGACTAATTGAGATTGCAGAGAAAGCCTTTTGCATTAAAATGGCTCAGCGTAAGGCAATTCTTGAGAAGCTTACAAGCCTGAATTTTAACTCATGGCTCTACAGGATTCAATCCCAAGTAAAGGAAGAGGGCATAGGTTTTGTTTTAACTACACCAAAACCAAACAGTGGAAATGAAGAGACTAGATGGCAAAGAGCAGATGAAAAGGCCATGAATGTAATTGTTAGTACTCTCACAAACTCACAACTGGTGTATGTTAAAGGACAAGATTCTGCCAAAGACATGCTAGAAGCATTAAAAAGGGTCTTTGGAGAGCAAGACAGAAATAGCAAAGTGAGTTTATTCAAACAACTATTTTCAATCAAATTACAAGAAAATGGAGATGCTGATTGCCATATAGAGAAATTGCTGAATCTGATTGATAAGTTAGCAACCACTGGCACAGTTCTGGAGGAAGAACTGAAAATTGGACTGCTTTTAAGCTCATTGCCTGAGAAATATTCAGCTTTTGTCTCTACTGTGAATGGCAAAGACTGCACATTTGAGGAAATTCTAGGACTAACTAGGTCTGAATTTCGCAAGCAGCAAGAGTATCTCTCTGAGAGCAGAGGGAAGAATGGCTCAAGTTACATTGCCCAAGAAGCCAGAGGCAAGGGGGCGGGAACTAAATCATTTGAATACAGAAAATCCAATCCCGCAGGGGAAAGGAGGAGCCCACCCATCTGTTTCAAGTGTAATAAACCTGGTCACCTCCAGAGGGAGTGTCAACGCAATAAGAATGCTGAGACTGGCAGCAAGCCATCTCACACTGCTTATTCACACAGACAAAGGGATTTTACTCCTAAAAATCCGTTCAACTTTTGCACAACCCACATGATACAAACTAATGAAAAATATAAGCCTTGGATTATTGATAGCGGTGCTTCTAGGCACATGGCTTCAGATGTTGCTTTGTTCAATGAATTAGACAGAGATGCTGGTTGCAATGTGTATTTAGCCAATGGAAAACAGATTCCAGTGAATGGAAAGGACAAAGTTACTTTACATTGCCGACTGGATGATAATGGAACTGAGATTGTGGCTGAAAATGTCCTGTACATTGCAGACCTTGCGGCTAATCTGATCAGCGTCCCCACACTATCAGAAAAAGGATTTGCTGTTCACTTTGAGAATAATGTGTGCACTATCTCGCGCGATGGTGAGCTATATTCCACAGGTACCCTAAGAAATGGAGTCTTTGAACTGGACTGTGAGGAACCACAAGCCTGCACAGCCAAGGCAACTTCTACCCAGCAGTCTTTGGAGCTCTGGCATAGGAGGTTTGCCCACCGTGATAAAGAGGCCATCCTGAAGCTGAAAAGCAAGGACTTGGTAACAGGTATTTCTATAAAAGACTGTCCCAATGATAACCAATTGTGTGATTGTTGTTTAAGAGGAAAGGGAACTAGGCCTTCATTCCCAAAGCAAAGCCAAAGATGCTCTAAGCAGCCTCTTGACTTAATTCACTCTGATCTATGTGGACCAATCAAACCAGCATCAACTGGTAATAACACCTATCTGTTGTCTTTTATTGATGACTACTCGAGATACACTGTGTGTTATTTGCTAAAAGAAAAGTCTCAGACTGAACAGAAATTAAGAGACTATGTTGCTATGGTATCTAATAAGTTTAATAGGAAACCCAAGTGTTTTCAAACGGACATGGGAGGTGAATACAATTCCATATCTATAAACAATTTCTTGAGGGAACATGGGATCCAACACAGACTTACTGTAGCCCATTCGCCAGAACAAAATGGAATTTCCGAAAGAAGAAATCGTTATATAATGGACATGATTCGGTGCATGCTCATTGATTCAGGCCTTCCCCGCAAGCACTGGGGAGAGGCAGCAATGACTGCAGTTTACCTACAAAATAGATTGCCAACCAAAGCCACAGAAGCAACTCCATATGAGTTATGGCATGGCAGGAAACCAAATGTAGAACACATCAGAGTCTTTGGATGCAAAGCTTATGCTCACATACCAAAAGAAAAGAGATCCAAGCTAGACCCTACTACGCAAGCAGGTATATTTTGGGGCTATTCTCCAGAAAGTAAAGGATACAGGATTTTTGATCCAGAAACTAACCAAATTACTATATGCAGAGTTGTGCAGTTTGACGAGCGACCCAGAAATGGCAAGCCTGCTGTGATGGATGACCATTCAGAGGGAGATGGCGATAGCGACCAGCTGATCCTACATCGCCCAGAGTCCCAGGATGACATCACCGTGCAGATGCCAGCAAATGCTCAACCTGAAGAGGGAGCAGCGGTGGAAATCCCAGACCTGACAGGTGAGGCAGAGGAGTCACAGACTACTGCGGAGGCAGACAGACCTTTGGCCCTCAGGCACTCATCGCGGCCTAACAAGGGAGTTCCAGCTGAGAAACTTACCTACCTTGCAAGGGCGCCATCATTGCATGAACCAGCTTCATGGGCTGAGTTACAGCGAATGCCTGAACCAGAAGCAAAGAAGTGGAAAGAGGCAGCACAAGAAGAAATCGCTGCACTACATAAAAACCAAACATGGACTCTCACAGAACTACCTAAGGGTAAGAACGTTATCGGTTGTAAATGGGTTTTTAAAGCTAAACAAGATGCGGAAGGTCAGATTGAGAGATATAAGGCCAGACTTGTTGCTAAAGGATTCTCTCAGATCTATGGAACAGATTATGATCAGACTTTTGCACCTGTTGTAAAATATTCTACAATTAGAATGCTCTTAAGCATTGCTGCATCTAGAAACATGAGAACTGAGCATTTGGATGTTAAAACCGCATTTTTGCATGGCGAAATTGAACAGGAGCTTTATATGAAGCAACCACCAGGGTTCATAGATGAAAAGAATAAACATTTAGTCTGTAAACTTCAGAAAGGACTTTATGGATTGAAACAAGCAGCTAAAGCTTGGTCAGATAATCTAGCCAAGATGCTACTAAGTCAGGACTTCAAACAAGGCAATGCAGACCCCTGTCTTTATAGCAGGCACAGAAATGGGAGATGGACATTTATCCTGACATATGTTGATGACCTGATTATTTGCCATGAAAATGAAACTGACTGTGCTGAGATTATATCCCAACTCAACAAGGAAGTAGAAGTCAAGCACCTGGGAGATGCCAGCTTCTACTTGGGGATCCAAATCGAACGTGAACCAGATGGAAGCTATCTTCTTAGCCAGAAGCAGAAAATATTGGAACTGCTACAGAGTCTGAACCTGGAAGGTGTCAATCCAATGCCTACCCCAATGAGTTCTGATTTCTACAGACAAATACTACCTGATGACTTGCTACCTGACAACAATGATTACAGGACTGCAATAGGCAAGCTTTTGTACTTAGCAATGACAACCAGACCTGACATTGCTACAGCTGTGAGTATATTGTCCAGAAGGGTTAGCACACCCACCACAAGAGACTGGACTGCTGTTAAACGAGTGGTGAGGTACTTAAGAGGTACTTTAGACTTTAAACTGAAACTGCCAGCAACTAAAGATCCCACACTATTGGGATATGCTGATGCAGATTGGGCTGGAGAAAGAACAGATCTAAGATCTACCAGTGGCTATGTGTTTTTCTATGGGGGAAGTGCTGTAAGTTGGGCGAGCCGTAAACAAAGTGTTGTTGCTCACTCATCTACTGAATCAGAATTAGTATCAGTTTCTGAGGCATGTAGAGAATTACAATGGCTTTTAATGTTGTTAGAAGATTTTGGTATTGATGAACCTTTACCTGTACAAATGCTAGAAGATAACCAGAGTTGTATAGCTCTTTCTCTTTCAGAAAAGAATAGTACACGTACTAAACACATTGGAATTAAGGATCAATATGTAAGACTCTTACAGGCAGAAGGAACTGTGAAACTTCGCTACTGTCCTACTGATATGATGACAGCAGACATATTGACCAAACCACTGCCAAGAGACAAGTTCCAAAGCCTGCGTGACAAACTGAACATTGTATACCTGGAAAGCATGCAGTGTCGAGAGGGAGTGTTGGAATAAGCGACTTCTGCATGCCTGGACACTGGGGGGTGCTGTGTATCTCACTCTAACTGTGATGTTGCCTCTCTTGTTTGCCCTCCTTGTCTGGGCCAGGAGACCGCCCACTAACTTCCTTTCTTCCCCATGCTAGCTTCACTTCTGCTCTAGCCTTTGACCCGAGCGCATGGTCAATGGCAGCCTGCTCAGTGGGGCCTTTCCCACTGCAGCATCCACTCACTTCCACACACGTGATGGCGCGTTA
>NW_025949832.1:0-10922 GCF_021028975.2 Sphaerodactylus townsendi
CACACACACACACACACACACACACACACACACACACACACACACACACACAAGTGTACACACCATTTTTTAAGATAGCTTATCCATACAGATTTACACAGCACTGAAACTCACAGCTAATCCAAGACATCTGACATAGATGAAGCAATGCCGTCTTTCCCTCGCAGTGTTCCCTTGTGGCCTTTAATTTTATAGATTCACCTCACTTCTCTGAATGAATTGTTAAGGGAATTCAGGCAAATTTTCTGTCAGTTCAGGCAAATTGTCAGTTCAGGCAAACTGTCAGTTCAGGCAAATTTTCTCTGATGGCCATAATGAGAGGACAACTGTTGAAGTATTTTCCCTTTCATCCAAGATAAGATAAAGGAATTTCCCTATTTGGCATATTTCAAGCCATAAATTGTATCTATTCTGATGTTTATACCCTGTGAGGATCCACACAGTGGCTTACAATAGCACTTGCCTCTCCTCCAACACAACAACTTAGGGTTGCCAGGTTGCCTTCCACAGTGGACAATCTCCCACACCACTGGTCCAAGCTACAGCTGCCACTTGATAAACTAGCAAGAGCAAAAATCAGTGGAAAACCAACTTCATCCAACATTCTAGGAATTCTTCATATCTCTACAGTAAAAACTACAAAGCTGTGATGGCCCCCCTCACACCACTCACTTCTTCAGGCAGGAAAACCACTCAATGACCTTCCTTGTCAGATTTTTCCCACCTTTTTCTTTTTAGGGATTGGGGTGCTTAAGAAATGGTAATGTGCGGTGATACAGAAGCACTTTCCCTCAGCCCTGTAACTGATCCAGAAGGTGAAGGATGCCCATAACCTTTCTTTTGGCAAACCCCTTGATAAGGAACACAAAATAATAATACTGAGGCAGATTTTAAACTTAAACAGATTAAAAGGTTTATTAATAGAGAAGAGATGGAAAAAGAAGATAAATAACTTGGAGAGAAGGAATGGATTAGGCAGAAGTAGCATATACACACAGCAGCTTTGGCACAGAGATTCAGTATTTGGTTTTTCAGGCACAGGCTTAATACGTTTGTTCAGTTCTCAGCTTAGATATTAATCAGTTTTATAGATGGTACAGTTACTTATACTTCAGACAGTACTGGCTAATGGATGTCCCACTCAGGGTCTAACACAAGTTTGGCACTTAGTCAGAGCACTCTCACTCAGCCTTCCAAGTTAGAAAACCCAAAATAAACATAAAGCAAAGCAAAACCAGCACACAAAAAAAAGACTAACTGGTACCCAGAAATTCTTCCCTCACTAGAAAGTATATTCCTCTATGGTTTATAAATATGGCCTTTCAGCTTGGCCCTTCAATACCACCACCACCAGTTCTCTCAGTCTGTGTGTATATATTGCTTCATACCAACTGTCAACAGTAGAGTTAGTCAGTTTTCCACAATCTGATTAAACTACTCTTCTCGGAGATGACTGAGCACAGTTAAGGCAGTTAGCTCTTAACTCCAAGACATTCAGTTCCAAAAGTGCCTCAGATTGTTCTTCACAGGGAGATAACCTTTTCACTCTCTTTAACATCAATGTGTTTACCCAATCAGAGTGCACGTTTATCACAACCAATCAGTGGCTTCCTTGTCCCTAGGTCTTTAAACCTCACTCTGAATGTAAACACACTTTGCTTTAGACAGACCTACATTTATAAAACTTACATTTCCTGTGCAGTCCGTCACAGAAACTATGGGAAATTCTTAGAGCTTCACTAATGCCATGACATAACTTCAGGAACTAGAAGTGACATCATAGTGTTGTATAATAGTTGCTTGTGGTCCTCCGGATGGTAAGCATATAACAACTACCTTAGTTAAGCTGAGTGTGGTGGGTCCAAAATTAGGTAGCTTCCAAAGCAGGGTGGGTATATTTGAACCTAGTCCTTCCAGGCCCTAGTCTGACATGAAGCTGGTTCAGGTTTCCTCAATGAGAGAATCAGTCCAGTCCTGAAAGACAGCCACAACAAACCATTTTCCCAGCTCTGAGCTGATGTGGAGGAGCACTCGATACGTTCTGAGTGATGTTCTTTGCTCACAGGGGCTGACTGGGTACAAGGGTCAAACAGACCTGCCTGGTATAAGCAGTTCCTTTGTGTACTGAGTGCATCAGCAGCCGATGAGCTGAGGTCCTCTGGAATGCAATTTGATGTGGAACACTTGAAAACAACTTTTCTAACAGCCCCATCCAAAGGGCTTGGGCAGCTGGGGATGACACCCTTGCTGCGCCGCTGTGCCATCTCCGGAGTTTCCAGGCAGTGCAGCGAGGCAGAGGGGATCTGGGAAACTCCGGCCACCTCAAAACCCCAATAGGCTAAAATGGCCTTACACCATTCTTTTGGGTGGTGTAACTCGAGAGGCCCCACGGTTGGCGTTCCCAGCTCAAAAGCTCGGTGGAAGCCAATGAAGGTTGGATCCACCCTCAGGAACACCTCCAGTTACACCAGCATCCAGCTGTATGCCAATGCAAATCTGAAGGCCAGCCTCACTTCCAGGTCGGTTGCCACTGAGGCCCATGGTGGCTGCCTACCTCCCAGTTTGCCTGCCCCACCAGAACATTTGCCAAATATGGTAGTGGCGTGCGCAAACATGATGGCATGAGCTCGCACCAACTCCATAACCCCACTTCCCCCCTCTTTGGATTGGGCTTTAATCACACATTGTTATTTGGGGAGGGGGGAAGGTGAGATAATGACAGGTAAATGCACACAAGAACCCCCAAAACATTGATTTAAATATTGATTATCTAATGGGGAAGGGGTCATGCTTTTGAAAACAAGTTGCCCTTTTGAAATACAAGAGAAAGTGGATGAATGCTCAGATATTTCAGAAGGTGTTGGAGGCAATTGTAACTCTGCAAGGCTATTTCTATGATAATGAAGAAGTAACTCCTCTCTTTTTTTTTTTACTATTGGTAATGTTTAGAATTGTGAGTTACTCTATCTCCTAGCAGTGTAAATTCAATCTATGCCAATGAATTTACAGTCAGAACTGAAAGGGGGGGAATCTGGTGTGGGATATGCCTCATTCCGTGTTTGCAATACATGCAAATCATTCTGTATTTACAACATATGCATATGTATGCTTACCTATGTGTGTAAAACGTAGTCATGAATTTGGGTCATGCAAATGTTTTCTCCTAACTTCAAAATATTGTATACACCATTTGAAAGACAAGTCGTTTACAGTGCACTTCCAAACAAAGCTACAGCCTTCTAAATCCAGTGAAGTCAATGAGCTCAGAAGAATGTAACTCTGCTTAGGAGTGAGTTAGTCTTGGGAAAGCACCTGATCTGAAGCCTACTCAGCTGTTTCCTCCAATGATTCAGTGGGAAATACAGTTACCCTGACTACAGTCAATGATGGTAGAATGGGGTCCATGGGATGCCAGGAGTGTAAGACAAAACTTTGGAGCAAATTGGGATCACTTGAGGAAGGGACAGGTGAGACAAAGATGGTTTCATAAAATCCGTCGAATCTTAAAATGCAAACATTCTTGGGAATGTATCTCAACTCATCTTTTGTGTGTGTGAGTGTGTGCGGGCGCGCACAGGCGGTCAAGTCACAGTTGACTTATGGAGACCTCTGTAGGATTTTCAAGGCAAAAGACATTCTGAGGTGGTTTGTCATTGTCAATGTCCATGTAGGCCCGTGGTGGCGAACCTTTGGCACTCCAGATGTTATGGACTACAATCCACATCAGCCCCTGCCATCATGGCCAATTGTAGTCCATAACATCTGGAGTGCCAAAGGTTCGCCACCACTGATGTAGGCTGAGAGAGTTCTGAAAGAAATGTGACTGGCCCAAGATTCCCCAGCAGGCTTCACGTGGAGGAGTGTGGAATCAAACCCAGTTCTCCAAAGTAGAGCCTGCCACTCTTAACAAATTACACCATACCATCTCTTTGCCACCACTGTACAAAATAATGATAATCTTATATCCACCACATTCTTCCACTATTTTTTTTATGAGAAAGAAAAGGCTTTCTGGCTACACACTAGAAATAGTGTTTAGCAACAAACAATCATTGTAGGCAAGGCATTGGCCAAAGATGCTACAGTATCATGCCTCTAGTTTCCTGACGAACCAGGTGTAGGTGGATCTTGTATTTTCAGCTTTTTAGAACCAGGAAAGCGCCAATGATTGTTAGCATTAACAGTAATGTCAAAGAATACTTTATTATTTGCATAGTGTGAGAAAGATGTTCATTTATAAGGAAAAAGTAAGACTTTTTGCACAGCTTTTATGAGTTAGGCTGAGGAAAATAGGTAGTAGAACTCAAACTTAATGACACCAATTTAAACAACAGTTTGGCTTGGTTTACAAATTTCAAGAGAAAAAATCAGCATAGAGTTTATATTATAAATACAAGCACAGGGTATCTTTTTTTAGCCAACTTGGTAAAGTTGATTCACCATTATTCTGAAGTTTCAGAGGGTCATAACTCAGCAGGCCCAGATCCAAGTTCTTATCAGTCCCACCCTCTATTTGGAAGGACTTTACACCAGAGACATCAAGAAACGTCTTTACTAGTTAACAACTTCTAGATAGAAACCAGCTGTTCAGGAATGGAAAGATGCCTGGAAAAACTTTCAGAGATGAAATTTCTGGTTTTCAATCAAAACCATCATTGGCTATTACTGACATCTATCCAACCATGCAATTCTGAAGACACATGGCAGTCCTAAGCAGGTCTACTCAATGGGGGTTACTCTCAGGAAAGCACTTGTAGGATTGTACTGTTAGACACTCACATCCCACAAGAGGCATCAGTGATCTTTACTAATTCCTCCCTCCCACTACCGACCCCCACTTTAGAAGAGTTTGAATTTGCACCCTGCTTTTCTCAACTGTAAGGAATCTCAAAGCAACTTCCTAACTACTTCTCTTCCTTTCTCCAGAACAGACACTTGTGAGGTAGGTGGGGCTGAGAGAGTTCTAAGAGAACTGTGACTAGCCCCCCCCCACCCCCCCCCCCCCCCACACCCCCGCCCCAACCCACCCCCCCCCCCCCACCACCCCCCCCCCACCCCACCCCCCCCCCCCCCCACCCCCCCCCCCCCAACCACTGGTTTGGGGAGAGGGGACCTCAGCAGACTATATTTACATATTGTCCATCTTGCAAAGCAGCCATTTTCTCCAGTGGAACTGATCTGTGTACCTGGAGATCACACGTTATTCTTGGGAGATCTCAAGACTCCACCGGGAGGTTAGCAACCCTACCGGGTGACCTTGGAGCAGTCTCTCTGTGTGTTGTGAAAAACCCTGCTGTTTTCCTGAAAATAAGATGAGGGGAGCAAACTGGGGTATACATATCTGAATAAATAAGATAAAAATAGAAGAAGACTTAGGTTTTATACCTGCTTTCGTGTACCTTTTGTGGAATTTCAGAGTGGCTTGCAAACTTTTTCCTTTCTTCCCTCTACAACAGAGACCTGGTGAGGTAGGTGGGGCTGAGAGAGTTCTAAGAGAACTGTGACTAGCCCAGGGGTAGGGAACCTGCGGCTCTCCAGATGTTCAGGCCCCCCCACCCCCCCCCCCCCCCCCCCCCCCCCCCCCCCACCCCCCCCCTCCCCAAACCCCCCCCCCCCCCCCCCCCCCCCCCCCCAAAACCCCCCCCCCCCCCCCCCCCCCCCCCCCCCCCCCCCCCAACCCCCACCCCCCCCCCCCCCCCCCCCCCCCCCCCCCCACCCCCCCCCCCCCCCACCCCCCCCCCCACCACACCCACCACCCCCCACCCCCCCCCCCCCCCACCCCCCCCCCCCCCCCCCCCCCCCCGCCCCCCGCGCCCCCCCCCCCCCCCCCCCCCCCACGCCCCGCACCGCCCCCCCCCCCCCCGCCCCCCGCCCCCGCCCCCCCCCAGCCCCCCCCCGCCCCCCCCCCCCCCCCCCCGCACGCCCCCCCCCGCCCCCCCCCCCCATTTTATATCTATATATATAAAAAGCTAACCGTGTATGTGTTGATGACAGGGTACCTCAGTAACTGCTGGGCCAATTCCTCTGAAAATTCCCAGCCACTACAGTCAGTCAGGCGAGAGTGTTTTCAGATGTTCACATACCTGAAATTTCATACCTGGCCCAGGTAAAAACGCCTTTTTCCTGGCGCTCCCTGGTGAAGGACAGGGAGGGGCCTGTGTGTAACTGTCACCCTTAGAATGTTCGTGCCCTTAGAATGTTCACTCAGATGGCCAAAGATGAGCAGTGGAAACAGCACATAGGCAGTAACTCGAGTGGAAGTGAAACACATACACACACACACACGAGGGAGAGGGGAGGAGGAGGAGGAGAAGAAGAAGAAGAGGAAGAGGAGGAGTAGGAGTTTGGATTTATATCCCTCCTTTCTCTCCTGTAGGAGACTCAAAGGGGCTGACAATCTCCTTGCCCTTCCCCCCTCACAACAAACACCCTGTGAGGTAGGTGGGACTGAGAGAGCTCCGAGAAGCTGTGACTAGCCCAAGATCACCCAGCTGGCGTGTGTGGGAGTGTACAGGCTACTCTGAATTCCCCAGATAAGCCTCCACAGCTCAGGCGGCAGAACGGAGAATCAAACCCGGTTCCTTCAGATTAGATACACGAGCTCTTAACCTCCACTGCCACTGAGAGGGAGGGGTGGCATCAGAGATGGATCCAGCAGTTTCTCACAGGTTCCCGAGAGTAGGTTACTAATTATTTGTGTGTGCCGAGAGGGGGTTACTAATTGGTGATTTTGTCACGTGATTTTTGCCTTAGTTACGCCCCTTCTCTCAGAAGTAGCGCGCAGAACTTGAAGCAGTCTAGCAGGAGGTGCACCAGCGTGCGTGGCAGCCTGCGCCTGCGTGCATTCATTTCCCACCCAAGGACCGGCACAGCGGCTGCGTCCTTGCCACAGCCCCGCCCAGTAATGCCCTGCCCCTGGAATGGCCGGCCACGCCCCCGTCGTGCCCCGCCCAGCCCCATTGGCGCTACGCCACAGTTTGAATCCCGCCACCATGGGAACCTGTTACTAAAATTTTTGGATCCCACCACTGGGTGGCATGCAAGGGAAGAGAAGTGAGGGAGGGAAGAGAGTGAGGGGTGGCATGCAAGGGAGGGGAGGCAGGGGCCCAGCATCTTGATATGACCCACCCACCCTAGCGGAGGGAAAGGGAAGGGAGGGAGGGGGAGGGGTGGCATGCAAGGGAAGAGAAGTGAGGGAGGGGAGACAGTGAGGGGTTGCATGCAAGGGAGGGGAGGCAGGGGGCCCAGCATCTTGATATGACCCACCCACCCTAGCGGAGGGAAAGGGAAGGGAGGGAGGGGGAGGGGTGGCATGCAAAGGAAGAGAAGGGAGGGAGGGAAGAGAGTGAGGGGCGACTTGCAAGGGACGGGAGGGAGGGGCCAGGCACCCTAGATTCCCTGAATACTGCAGTTACAGTTAAGAAAACCAGGCACGCATTACTCAGGAGTAAGCTCAGTACAGCAACCATGACATACTTTGAATGGCTGCGTCGCACCCGTCAGAGGGTTTCCTCAGAAGCGACACCCATTGCCACCAACCAAACTTACTCCCAGGTAAAGGATCATGACCAGCCAGCCTAGATGTGTGGGAGGGGTGCCTTTCCATCCCCCCCCCCAAGGAATGCGGGCACACACATCACTGACATAGCACAGTATCAGGCTGCATGTTTGCATGAGCATGTACTGCTGGCCTCTGCAATTGATTTGCTGCTACTGTTCCTTTCCCATTTCACCACAATAAGCCACAGCAACGCGTGGCCGGGCCCCGCTAGTTAAATCATAAAAATAAATTGCAATTGCTGACATCAACTCTAAACTTCTATAAGTTTTTGAAACTTCAGCTACAGACTGGAGCTGTTTGTAGTGTAACGCTTTCGTTAGGCTGCTGTATGGCACCACCCTCCATAAATTTTGTACTGCCTGTAGCTCAGGCAGCTAGTTTCTGGTGGCAGCAGCATCTGTTACCCATCTCACACAGGACAACAGCCACTTATTGCTTAGGAAGGGGGCAGATGGATAAACTGATTCTGGGGGCCCCATCATGGACTTCTGCCCAGAGCCCCAGAATCTCTGACTGCTCCTGTCTTCATTTATCATACAAAGTCATGTGTGTTTCTTTCATGTTCATGTGTTTCTTTCATAAATTAGAAAAAATGGTCTTCAGAATTGTGTTTTCATTCTTTAAAGCTCCATCTCTAGCCCTTTTCAGATGCTTGATTTTAGTGCTCCAACCATACACAATGGGGGTGGTCACTGCATGCAATTATCTCAATACACGCAGTCACCATTTTGGACCATGGTGCCTGTTTCCTAGTTCTTCAATGCATATGACCATATTTCCTCAAAAATCAGGATTCCAGTCACGTGCACCCGAATTACATGCGAACGGAAAATACACACTGCCCCATTCACACAAAATGGTGACCACACATAACAAGATAATAGAACACGCTGTCGTTATGCATAGCTGAAGAATGAAAATCCAATGTCTGAAAAGGAGTCCTTCGGCTTCTGTATGCAGTTCTCCAGATGAACCTGAAGGCATCTTCACCATAGTGCTAAATACGGAGAATGTAGTCTCAGTCTCCCTGATGTGGAGTAATTTCATTTAATGGCATTCCTCACATTGTTTCAGGAAAGACGCTAGAGAAGCAAAGAAACTTAAAGGAGAAAAAAGAGATGACAGGGAGGAAATGGAAAGCAAACAGGACAAGAGGAAGAATTATAGCAACTGCACTTGGCAAAAGGGAAGACTACAAATGCAAAATAATCTCCATGCACAGGAATTGGGGCAGCACAGCCCTGCTCTAAAGAAGCCGGACAGGGAACCTTGCTTCGAAAAGGGGATCCCACAAATCCTTGTAGATTTCCACTTGTAATTATACTCCAGTATTTGGTTCAAGAAAAATCCACAATGTAGGAATTAGAAGTAGCTGAGAAATGTTGCAATATTCTTGCATGGCTCATAAAATATGCTTACACCTCTACCCCCCAATATTGTCTGATTGTTGTTTTGGGTCCTCTGACTTTCTTTGTCCTTTAAGAGGGAAAACAGCAACATCCAAGTAAATTCACGAACAGTAATATTGACGCATAATAAATACGATTTTGAAGAGAATATTCTCAAGCGAATTTTTCCTCAGACTGATTTCTGAGGGTGATACTTTGGGATTTTTAATAGCAAGCAGCATTGTATTATACCAAGCTAAAAGAGTGTTCTACAAAAATCAGGCCCCATGCAGAGGCAAAAAACACAAGGCCACACCAACAAGAGTTGATTCCCAGAAAGAGTAATGGACAGCTGTCATTGCATAGTAGTCAGTGTGTTAGACTAAGATCTGGAAGATCCATGTCCAAATTCCCATTCAGCGGTGAAAGATCTCTGGGTGAGACCAGGCCAATAACACTCTCAGTATGATTTACCTTTAGGATTGTCAATCCTGGGTTGAGTTTCTGGATATCTGGAGGTGGTACAGCCTCAGGGTCGCCTTTGGGTAGGGTACGGACCGCAGTGATATATAATGACATAGAACCCACCCCTCCAAAGCCATTGTTTTCTCCAGAAGAACTCAATAATCTAGAGTCAGCAACCCTTCCTGTCTCACAGGGTTATACTGAGGGTAAAAGAGAAGAGAAGAACGTAAGGCAATTTAGATCCCCTTTGGACCCAAAGGGAAGTAAAATAAATTTTAAAAATCGGTAGCTTACCTATTGATGTGGTAAGGAAAAGATTCTGTCCTGAGGAACAACTATGAACTTTGCTAGGAGGCAGCATCAAAAGAAGCCCTGTTCATAGGCCTTCCAGGCTAGCTGGTTGGCCACTGCGTGAAATAGGATGCTGGACCCTCACTGGTCTGATCCAGCAGGGTTCTGTCTATATTCTTATTTTTTAAATCCAATTTGCGTTGATGACTCTAGACTGTGGACAGTACTTTGGGATCAGCTGTTTAAAGAAAATTGTGTATGTTCAAAAAGAAATTATTTATTTGGAGAGCTACATAGCTCATTTCTTCAGAGACCTTGCTGAAGCAGCTAACAAAATAAACACATCCTAACACATAAAAGCAAAATATCCATGACTAAAGTTGCCACAAAGGGTTCTGAAAACAGCCCTCTGATGGGATACCAGCCATAAAAACAACAGTGTGACTTCAGTTAAAAGCTTGGCTGAAAAAGAATTATTTTGGCTTAGCTCTAAATGACCAGCTATAACTGCAGACTCCCCAGGGCTCTTACATGCACACCCCTCTACATATTCAGAAATATGGTCCCCAAATAAAATCCCACCAAATTGCTCAAATGCATGAGGGAAACCCCCTAGCAACCACTTCTTTCACTTGCCAGCTCCTTAGGTGCCAGCAGGAAAAAGTAGGGGAGGGGAAGTGAGGCACGCAAATTGGGATTGGTAGCTCTGCTGCAGAGTATATTGTAAATCCTAGAGTGTCCCATGATGTCACTTCTGGTTTTTCTGGAAATGACTTCAGCATGCTGGCACGACACAGAAGTGCCATCCCTGATTGCTCCCTGGGGTTGCCAGCTGCATCCTGGCAACTCTACAATGCATTGTGGAGGGCGGGGGTGGGGTGGCTCTTTTAATGTTTAAGCTGATTGCTACATTAGATGCTTGCTATTTATCTTTTAATCTGACTCCTATTATTACCTTTTAGTCATTTGCATCAGTTTTAGGCCAAACTTCTCTATCTTAATGTAGCTTGAAAGGAAGCTATGGGGGGAAAAATGGAGAAACTACATTGCCAGTAAATCGTTCCAGAGTAACGTGCATTCAGTTGAGCAATCATAAAAAGAATCACACAAGGACTTTTCCCAAACATATTTGACAGATACATTCAATAAACAAGCAGGGTGAGACAGACAAATTTCAAAACCGTGTGGTTGATGAGGAGGATGAATGTAGGTCACAA
>NW_025949833.1:0-10911 GCF_021028975.2 Sphaerodactylus townsendi
CTGGATAGCTTTAAAAGGGGCTTGGACAGATTTATGGAGGAGAAGTCAATTTATGGCTACCAATCTTGATCCTCTTTGATCTGAGATTGCAAATGCCTTAACAGTCCAGGTGCTCGGGAGCAACAGCCGCAGAAGGCCATTGCTTTCACATCCTACATGTGAACTCCCAAAGGCACCTGGTGGGCCACTGCGAGTAGCAGAGAGCTGGACTAGATGGACTCTGGTCTGATCCAGCTGGCTTGTTCTTATGTTCTTATGTTCTTATGATGTCTCCAAGTGGGAAGGAACAATTCTCTTGTGCAGAGGCACTGATACTTATCGATAGTGGCTTAGTGCTGTAGGCCTAGTGCTGGGGGCTATCAGATGAGGATTAATGCAGGCTATATTTGCCTTCTCAGTCTTTTTTTTTGCATTTGTCTATGTGTAGAATTGAAATGAGTGTTCAACACAACACTTAATCAAATGCTATATCCTTCATATGAGAATGGCACGATATATCTTCTTGAAAGAAAATCTCCTTTAGCAAATCTCCTTTAGCTGTCTACACAAGGCCAGAAACTTCTATCGGTTCAGTAGAAAGAAATCTTCAATTTTTTCAGAAGTTTGTGAATGCCCTCATTATGCATTGGGTTTTGCTCTTCATGCAGAATTCGCCAGGATTTGGCTTTCTGTACTTCATTTAAGGTTGGTATTTAATGAGAATGGGTATCTGTATGTACTGCAACTGGACCTAATTTTAGAGCTTCTTGGGCGAAACTCCTTGACAAAAAATTGATAGCTCTCAATTTAAAATCAGATGTGGTGGAAAGTCACAGAAAACATGAAATTTATGCTCTGGCTAAGAAATGTATTACAAACCTGGACTATCGAAATATCATATTCAGAGCGTATCATGTTTGCTGCTCTCAATATTTTGGTATTTTTCCTCCAAATTTTTTCCCCATCATATACATATTATTTTGCTATCCTTCAATTGGCAAGGGTCTTCGACCTGGCTGGGTTAAATGCTAATCCTTCTCAGGTTCGCAAGGGTAGAGGTATGCATATCCCATATTCTGAATGATTCTGTCCATGTCTTTAGGTGGGATTGATACCACTTTTCATATTCTTTTCAAGTGCCCAATTGATGAGGACCTTGGAACTTTTTTTTTACGACCCGCTTTCTAACTTGTTGTTTTGAATTTTCAATTTCAGCCACTTTGGGCTTTTGCTCTGTAATAAAGAAACCCAAACCCACAAAGTCACTTGTATCCAATTTTTAGAGCTTTAATCTTTTAAGTTAAATCATTTCTGCTGCTCAAGAGTATTGTCTCATGGAGCATTGATGAAAGAAAGAAAAGGAAAAGTTCTATTGACGAATACTTTCTGTTGTTTCCTCATGAAACCAATGCTAATAATAAATGTTGTTCCCTTGAGAAGGTGGATTCTTGAGTAAAACTCACTACTAAACATTTTTATGTTTACAATTGTAATAGTTTTATGTTTACAATTGTCATAGTTCAATTATGAAACACTACCTGGATTGTGTGTCAGTGAATGAACAAATAAGGGCAATTACAGACTCAATGGCTAGTGTGGAGCCATTCATTTTCTGAAGGTGTGCACAGCACTAACCTTCCTGCAGTTAAAGTGGGTCTTGGTGTTATCAGTAATCATATGGGAGATTCCTAGAAGATCTATGTATGCTGTCTCAAATTCCATGGAAGACATGATTGTCCATGAAATATATATATATATAAACAAGCATTTTAAAGTGGTCCTTGAGATCACAGTTCAAATGTGTAAAAGATTCAAATTTAGAGGGCTTCAACAAGAGTTGTTTGCAATCTGGATTTGTAATTACCCTGTAAACCCCCATTACAGTGCAGTCCAAAACTGGAACCATAGACAGAGATGGCAGCCAGATGTGACTGGACAAGGGCCAGAATGGTGTCAGTGGCAGAAGAGTTATTCTCCTGCACCATACTGTTCCTCTTCTCTGAGGTAGGCTCTACCTCACCCCACCCCATCTTCATCTTACTGGAGCAGCAGGTGGTGCAGACATGTTCTTAGCTGATAGGTGAACTTAGACCTTCTTCAGGAAAAAAAAGCAGAACACAATGTATAGCAACAATTTACTCTGGGACACAGTTTCCTTTTAGAGAATCCACAATTACATATGAATCCAGACAGAAACTTACTCCTTTATAGACTTCACAGATGATTTAAAAGAACTGACAGCCATTTATCACGCTTCATTCAAGAGATGGACTCTTTCTTGTGTTCTGGTGCAGTGGGAGCTTTGGAAATGGTAGACACCAACATTTGATGTTTAAAAAGTTAAACAGACTGGACAGTTTAATGACTCAGGTCACCATGCAGGCATGAAGCCAAACCACTTGCTAGTTCTTTACAGAATATTCCATATATTTTTAGTCCAGGACGGAATACTTTATGCAATTATAAAGATACTCTGAGACAATGGCTAGGATCGATGGAATGGATCCAATATGAACAAATGAGTTGTGAAGACAGAAGAATCCTGGACTATTATCAAGATGGACATCATTGATCCATATCAATATGATCAACAGCTGGGAATAACCAGGTAGTCCTCTGGAACTGCCATCCTTGGTCTGGAAATAACCCAATAAGCTTCAATTGAAATGAACAGGTGTTATTTTTTCCAAATCATAGAAACTACACATCCATGTTCACATAGCTGTCTACACAAGGCCAGAAACAGCTAGTCCTATTCTGAGTCCTGGAGGGAGTGGTGAAGACTGAATGTGAAAGCAATGGAAAGGAGAAATCTGATCAATAGCTGGGAATAACCAGGTATTCCTCTTTTCTCCAAGTACTCTTTTGACCCAGAACAGGCAGAAAGCCAGAAGACGCCTAAGATTTTTTTAAACAGGCTTAGCCAATTCAGAGGTTCTAAAGTAACTGCCAGGGTGGATGTTTTGGGATTCATTGTATTTATAATGATTTTATCTTGGTCCTGTTGTGCATTTGTGTTCTTTTCTGCATATAAAAACTAGGGTTGCTAGTTGGTCTAGAGGGAAAAAAAATCATGCATCTTAGACAAAGGCCCTTTCCGCACGGCCTAATACAGCGCCCTGGGGACGGCAAAAACGCCGTCCCCAGGGAGCCGTTTGCATGGGGGGTGCAGCTGCTTTGCAGCCGCGCCACCCTCACTCCTCCCAAAAGGCGCGAAGCCGCTGTTTTCCCACCTCACTTCCCGAGTGAGGTTTACGGAAAATGGCGGCTTCCAGCTGCTGCCTTGCGAACAGCAGTGGCTGGAAGGCGCCTTCCCTCCCCCCTGTGCTCGGTTGACCTATCTGCTCTGCGACCGTCCGGTGTGTCGCCGAGGCCTGGGGACACGCCCCCCTGCCTCTGTGATGCTGGAGCGGTCACGCAGGGCAGGGGGCATGTCCCCTGGCCTTGGCGACGTGCTGGACGGTCGCAGAGCAGGTAGGTCGATCGGACGACAGTGCATCTGATGCCGTCTTCCCCACCGCAACCGGGACCGTTCGTGCGAACGGTCCCGGGGAAGTTGGGTCGGCATCATGTACGCCAACCCAACCCCCATCGTGGCCGTGCAGAAATGGCCAAAGACTCAGTGTGTGGAAATGGGCAGCAGAAGATTTTCAGAGCACAGAGATTACTAGCATCACCTAGCAAACTAGCAAATGCAAGGCAAATAAGATCAGCTAGGCCACTAGCATGTTTTTCTTCCTTCTAAAACTCAAACACAATGTACAAATGGCAATTGGAGGACACATAAGGCAACAATCCCAGCCAAACATGGATACCATTGGATTTTCCACAGGCTTGGATTCATTGAACCTAGCAGTTTCTTTCTGCAACTCGCCTTAAAAAAAAAGTGTTGTATACAAAAATATTTTGTGTTGCATTCATTCTAGCTGTCTCAGTCTAAGTCACCACATTTAACATTCTCCATATGTACTCTATTTGCCTCCTTTTAGAAAAAAATAAGTTTATTATCTTTTTAAACAATATGAGCATGGGTAAAGTTTGAGGCAGGTGCCAATCAAATTGAGAATGATCCAAGGAGATTATTCCTCATTTTTCCTCAGAATTTCAATGCTAGTAGTTTTCCTTTTTTGTGTTTTAAAAAAAAGAGCAAGGCAGCTCTGCATGTGCAGCACTCCCTGACTCCATAGAGATAAATGGGCAGCCATTGTTGATGGGCAGTCCAATCCACAGGGCTGTGGCGGCGGGGGATGGTGCTGCTGCCACACCACCATGCCATATCCAGAAGGGTTTCTGGCAGAATGGGGAGGCAGCAAAAAAGGAAAAAAACCTTGGATGCCTGGAAAAAACTCCTGCAGCACCGGGGAACCTTTCAGCTAAGAAAGGAGGTAGGCCTACCCATTCTGAGGCCAATGAATTCTCCCACTCATTCTGAGGTTGATGAGGATGAAGAGGAGTGCAACTGCAGCATGGTGGGCAGCTCAACAGGCCGTGCGCTCACAACCATTGACTCCATCCATTTTATTGGTTATGTGGCCTATACAAATTCAATTCCACTGCACTTTCTAGGCTTCTGGTGTGGAACACTAGCCATTCAAGCCAGAGGAACAGGTTTAATATATTGGTTAGCAAAGAACAATTTCAAGCCATGTTTATTTTGACTCTTAAAGAAAACTCTGCCGCCAAGTTCCATGAATGATACAGAATTCCTTAATGTATCCTTTAATAGAAATACTGGACAGGTCCCTCTAGAATCTGTGGAAAGGAGGTTTATTGAAATTAATATCTCCCACCCACCTGGCAGGCTCTGCACAACAGCTTGGGAAACAATCAGTTGATGGCACTGAGTTTTCTTAATGTTTGCACTGAAATATGAGTTTCGTTGGTTTCAGGCCTGATGGTAATGGAACGAGCAGACCTTCCCAGCAGGCTTAACACAGAAGTCCACCCCCAAGCACTGAGCCCCTAGTTCATTAAGCAAGTTTATATTTCTTCAGTAACAACCATTGCTTTTAAGAAACACAAAGATGAAGTGCTAAAGATCAGCTATTTAATGTGAACTTTTACAAACTGCAGAGAAATAGCCGGTGGTGAACATGTTTTATAGATACTCAGTTTAAGTAAGAGGAATATCTTACTAGCTGGCTGGCTAGCAGCAAACAGCATCTCACTGAAGTTGTCTCTGCTCAAAAGTACTAAAAGCCTGGGGCTTTTCCCCAGAGGTGCCAGGCAGGACAAGAGCCAAAAGGTATAATATAGTAGACAAGGCTACAAGCCTCTGCCTGTGTGGGTCCTGTGGGGCTAATTCAGGAACAGAACTTGCAAAATGATTTCAGTGAAACAAAATTTCTGTAAGTAAATCCCACTGACAAATAAGGCAACAAGATTTATATAATTAAACATGTTGGTATAAGCATTAATAGCAACTTACAACATGCAAGTTTTTATACATTCAGTTCAGCAACAGTATTCTAGTCCACCTAATGCCAGAGATTTCCAATGCACTCCTCTTGCAAAAAGGACTACACCAGACATCACAGACACATAGGCCCTTTCCGCACGGGCAGATAATGGCACCCTGGGGACGGCAAAAACACCGTCCCCAGGGAGCCATTCGCTGAGAAGCAACTGCTTCGCCAGCAGCGTAGCCGTCAGCGCCGCCCTGACCGGCACGAAGCTTGCGCCGGTACGGCCTCACTCAGGGAGCGAGTTTTGAGGAGAAAGCGGTGGCTTGAAGCCGCTACCCGTCGCGAATGGCAGCGGCTCCAAGGCACCCTCCCCCCTTCCACCCTTCACTTACCTTGTCTCTGGCCGTCCGGCGCGTCCCTGAGGCCTGGGGACACGCCCCCCTGCCCTGCGACCCTGGAGCAGTCGCGCAGGGCCAGGGGAGGCGTGTCTCCAGGCCTCAGCGACGTGCCAGACAGCCAGAGACACGCCGGGTCGGCTGGGCAACGGTGCTCTGCGGCGCCGTCTTCCCGGCTGTTTATGGGACCGTTCGTGTGAACGGTCCCAGGGGGTTGGGTCGGCGTGGAATGCGCCGACCCAACCCCCATCGACACCGTGTGGAAATGGCCATATAGTTTTCAACTGCAAAAATACAGCCTTGAATTAACAATATGGTAACAATAATAAGGAACCCCCTTCCTTTAGCAATTAGCATCTCACATACATAACTTTCAAGGACGTTATACATAACGCTCCCAGAATTTTTTTCCCAGCTGCCCAATAGCAGACCCTCCCTGATGCTAACCTCTATTCACTGACATCCTTAGGGTTAAACCAACTTATTCATATGGATGACATTAGTAGGGTTGCCAACTTCCAGTTCGTGGCTGGAGATCTCCTGCTATTACCATTAATCACCAGGCAACAGAGATCAGTTCACCTGGAGAAAACAACTGCTTTGGAAGGTGGATTCTTTGGCATTATACCCCACTAAAATTCCTCCCCTCCCCAAACCCCACCTTTCTCAGGTTTCACCCTCAAAATCTCCAACCCAATTACATTAGTAAAGAAAATAAAGATTGGCTTGGTTTTCAGAAGCTTCCTCTTCCTCTTCCTGTGTGTTTCTGTTGTGTTTTTCCTTGTATAGTAAGTTGATTTGTGGAGAAAAGCAGCACATTAAACAAAGGTAATAATGGTATGTCTAGAGGTGGGCATTAAACTTTCTGTACAGACACATGGGCCTTTGTTGGGATTTTGCAGTTGTCTCACAACTTAGTCATATGTTTGTATGTAAACAAGTTGCTGAAGTCACTGTTTAGGACCTGATCTATTGATTGGGTATTGGTTAGTCAGATAGCCATTGCTTTCACGTTAGTGAGCACGTACATCCAAACTTATAAGTTAACTCTGTTTCTTTGAGCAAGAGAGATACGAGGCACACGAAGTAGACGATATCTTGTGAGACAGCAGATAGGTAGCAAGATGTAACCAAACATACAGTAATGTAGATGTGTAACAGGAAGGAAAATATTTCTTATTTTATCTCCATGTAACCCTCTCTTATAGTTAGTAAGCCTATATATAAAAAGCAACTGAGAATCTGTCTCTACCCTGCTAATATGCATATATCCAACAGCCTTGGAAATACATGAATAAAAGAATTTGGATTTATACCTCCCTTTTCTCAACTGTAAGAAGCAGGGGGTGAAGAAACGGACAGGCAGTTTCTGAATCCAAATGGCTGATGCACATATTACTGATCCTGGAGCTAGTGGGTCAAAAAGAGACCCAAACCAGTTCAGCTGTTGAATTAAAGGTTTCCAAAAGTTGTTGGAGATGCTAGAACCAAACCCTTTCTGCCCTCATGCCAGCAATTGTCTAGCAATCACTCCTTTCAGTAATGTGTGGCAGAGAGCTTCCAAAGGGTCATCTGTTCAAAGAGCCACTTTCTCTAGAAGTTGCCTGCCTTATGCAGAATTAGACTGTTAGTCCGTTGTGTCTGATCAAGACAGGACTTTGGGGTACGACCACAGCTCCTGCACATATGTTCAGCAGGGGCTTTCAAAAGCAGACTTTAATTCTGTATTTCAAATATTCTTTGCCATGTAAAGAGGAAGCTCCTTATAAACACCATTCCACTGGATCCGACATTCCCCAACTGCATCGCTGTTAGCTTAGATTGGCAGTTGTTTTCCAGGGTTTCAAGTAGAAAGGAGTTCTTCCAAGGTTTCTACTTGGAACTTTTGGAATTGAATGTTTTTGCCCTATTACTAAGCCTTAGCCGTTCTCCAAATGACTTTTGTATCTCAAGACAGTTCCTTTGACTCTGTGTTTTCAGATCTTTGGACACAAGAAAGGGAAATATGTGGGAGAATCAGGAAGATGTTCTGTTCTTTCTTATATCTTAGTAGCTGGAACCACTTGGAAGCTTAGATTCAAAACAACTATTATGAGATACACAAGCTGTTAATGATGGTTTGGTACCTCAATTTCAGATTGATTAGGAGTAATGAGAAGTCAAAGCAATCATGAATTGCTACAATCTATGGGACTCTTCAGGGTCGTTGATCAACAGAATCATAGTTTTCAATTGATAGATCCCTACATGAAAAAAGGAAGGATAGTTTGTGAACAGCCACTAAACATTTTCCATTGGTAAACTTTTAGTTATGGAATGCAACAGGGAGAACTGAATGTTAAATTTCCGTTCCTTTATACATGCATGTTAAACTTCAGATTTTTAATGCACGTAGTAGAGTCACAACACTGTTCAGTGATGTCTCTGCAATACAATGTGCAGTCAGTCAAAACAAGAACCAGTCCTCAGATATTAAAAACATTCCTGCCGTGTCACATCATGGCGCCGGCATAAGCTAAAGTCAAGACTTTATATTGTCAAGAGGCACTAACTTCAGACTGCATTTCAACATGGATGTTTGCCAGCAAGCATAAATAAAGAACTTGCTCATAAACAATATCTTGAGGCAGTGTGTCAAGCAATCTTTTCTTTCTTTTCTTGGGAAAGAAAGTTTGCTATAAGCAGCTAAGTACCTAGCGTGATTGTCTGTTTAGGACTCTCCAATGTCCTGATGAGCTTTGACTTTTAAGAAAACTTTTTAGCAGTTGCCAGATGTGCTGATGCCTCTGGAAATGGCAGTTATAAGAAAATAAACAATTGGACAGCCAATTGAAACCTGAGGAAAGAAGTGTGTGAAATTGGTACTATAAGGTATAATGAGATAGAAAAATGTACCCAGATCCAAGAGGGTACCCATTTTCAGCTTCAGAGAGAAGGAAGATGAAATCCTTGACATGGTCCATCAAGATGGTCCATCAAGATCATATGCAATTATTTCTCAGGCACACATAGCTCTTATCAAGTCAGTTCTTCTGAACAGGTAGAACATGACCAAGTAAGAAAACCTTCAGCTTAAAAATAAATGATACTGACTGCCCCCTGTGGAGAAGAAGAGAAGGCTCATTCCGCACACGCAGAATAATGCACTTTCAAGCTGCTTTCAGGGCTCTTTGAAGCTGTGCGGAATGGCAAAAACAGTTGTGAAAGCAGCTTGAAAGTGCATTATTTTGCATGTGCGGAATGAGCCGAAGAGTTTGGATTTATACCCTGCCTTTCTCTCTTGTAAGGAAATTCAAGGCAGCTTACAAACTCATTTCCATTCTTCTCTACCCAACAGACACCTTGTGAGGTAGGTGGGCCTGAGAGAGTTCTGAGAGAACTGTGACTGGCCCAAGGTCACCCAGCAGGCACCATGCGTACAAGCAGGGAAACAAATCCAGTTCACCGGATAAGATTCCACCATTCATGTGGAAGAGTGGGGAATCAAAACTGGATCTCCAGGTTAGAATACATTGCTCTTAACCACCACACCACACAGGACAGCCCTGGTGTGCCGGCTATTAAAAGTTTTCTTGAAATACCCTTGGCTTAAAATTTCCGTTCCTTTATACATGCATGTTAAACTTCAGTTTTTTAATGCACGTAGTAAAGCCACAACCCTACCCAGTGATGTCTCTTCAATACCATGTGCAGTCAGTCAAAACAAGAACCAGTCCTCAGATATTAAAAACATTCCTGCTGTGTCTGTTGTTGGCTGTTGTTGAAAATTGGTGTTGAATAAGAATAGGAAACTTTGCTGTAAATCATCCCCTATGAATGGGGTTATCCTCAGTGGGTTATCCTCTTTTCCTCAGCATCTCCAGTAAAAAGGAGCCAGAGCAGGTGATGTGAAAACTTTCACCTGGAAAGACAATGCCACTCAGGAGCACACAGTGCTGGCTTTGAGAGACCATGGTCTGACTCTGCTAAATGCCAGCTTCATGTGTCCTGTTTGATCTGTACTAATGCCTGCTTGACCATGTTTTGAGTTGTTGATGGTGGAGAAGTGCGGGTCTGAATTTATATTTCTATTGTATCCTAAAAATCTGGGAATGTCTGACTTCAATTTGACCTAAAGAGGCAAGCTCTGAATCTATCTTATTGAAAGGTTTAGAGTATGTCAAATATACAAGCTCTATTGTTTGTCATTGCTTCTAAAATTGGGGGTTATATAAAAATGGACAAGATCTTTACAGTTTGCTGAAGGCAAAGTATTCTAGCTACTCTTAACAATCTTGCCTAGACAGTTCTGGAGGAACCGGGTTTGATTCTCTGCTCTGCCACCTGAGCTGTGGAGGCTTAGCTGGGGAATTCAGATTAGCCTGTACACTCCCACACACGCCAGCTGGGTGACCTTGGGCTAGTCACAGCTTCTCGGAGCTCTCAGCCCCACCTACCTCACAGGGTGTTTGTTGTGAGAGGGGAAGGGCAAGGAGATTGTAAGCCCCATTTGAGTCTCCTACAGGAGAGAAAGGGGGGATATAAATCCAAACTCCTCCTCTTCTTCCTCCTCTTCCTCTTCCTCTTCCTCTTCCTCTTCCTCTCCTTCTTCTTCTTCTGTGCAGGGAAACATGGGGACTGTGCAGACCAGCCACTGAGAGGACTAAAGAACTCTCTGGAAGATTTGAAACATTTGGAGTGTTCCATTTTGTGCTATAACCCCCGCCCAAACAGGCAGGTAACAGAGTATTCTCTTCCTTCAGATCTCCCTTTGCCACCATGGAAAACCAAGGTTTCCTTGAGTGAACCACCCAAAGCAGGGAAAGGTAGAATGGATGTCTGCCTGCACAGAAGACCAAGCAATGAACAACAGTTACAAGTAAGTGCTACCCTGTTTTCATTCTTGTAGCTTCTGGGCAGCCCCACATAGGAAAGCAGCAAGTTCTCTTATTTAGGAGGTTGATGTGGGTTTGTGACAAATCCTAAACCTTGATAGAGCTCAAGAGTGTCACCTAGAGCAGGGGTAGGGAACCTGCGGCTCTCCAGATGTTCAGGAACTACAATTCCCATCAGCCTCTGTCAGCATGGCCAATTGGCCATGCTGGCAGGGGCTGATGGGAATTGTAGTTCCTGAACATCTGGAGAGCCGCAGG